>NC_089508.1:85896313-86197563 GCF_036850995.1 Saccopteryx leptura
TTCACGAGCTGAAAAAAAGATAACAAGTTTAGCTAATGGAACAGGCCAGATAGAAGAGAGGATTAGTGAAATAGAGAACAAGCAACTTGAGGCACAACAGAGAGAAGAAGAAAGAGACTCAAAAATTAAAAAAAATGAGACAGCCCTACAGGAATTATCTGACTCCATCAAAAAGAATAACATAAGAATAATAGGTATATCAGAGGGAGAAGAGAGAGAAAATGGAACGGAGAACATACTCAAACAAATAATAGATGAGAACTTCCTAAGCCTGTGGAAAGAACTAAAGCCTCAAATTCAAGAAGCAAACAGAACTCCGAGTTTTCTTAACCCCAACAAACCTACTCCAAGGCATATCATTATGAAATGGCACAAACCAAAGGCAAAGAAAAAATTCTCAAGGCAGCCAAGGAAAAGAAGAATACAACATATAAAGGAAGGCCCATTAGATTATCATCAGATTTCTCAGCAGAAACTCTACAAGCTAGAAGAGAGTGGACCCCAATATTTAAAGTCTGAAAGAGAGGAACTTTCAGCCACGAATACTATACCCATCAAAGCTATTCTTCAAATATGAAGGAGAAATAAAAACATTCACAGATACAGAAAAGATGAGGGAATTTATCATCAGAAAACCCCCACTCCAGGAATTACTAAAGGGGGTTCTCCAGTCAGATACAAAGAACAACAACAACAAAAAAAACCACAAGTAAAAGCTCCAAGAAGAACACAATAAAACCAAATTTAAACTGTGACAACAACAAAAAAAAAGTGGGGGAGAGGATGGAGATTAACAGTAGCAAAGGATGATGGAGTAGAAAAGTACTCACAAAATAGTGCGCTACAATGAACAGGGTAGGAACCTTTTTCATTACTTAAAGGTAACCACCATTGAAAAAACCACCACAGAAGCGCATGATTTAAAAAAGATAGCAACAGAGAAAAGATGTATGGAATACAACCAAATAAAAACAAAATATAGAAAAATGAAAGAGAAGGATCCAACAAGACACAAAACTAACAGAAAGCAATATATAAAATGGCAATAGGGAACTCACAAGTGTCAATAATTACACTAAATGTAAATGGATTAAACTCACCAATAAAAAGGCACAGAGTAGCAAAATGGATTAAAAAAAGAAAATCCAACTGTATGCTGCCTACAGGAAACTCATCTAAGTAACAAGGATAAAAACAAATTTAAAGTGAAAGACTGGAAAACAATACTCGAAGCAAATAACACCCCAAAAAAAGCAGGCATAGCAATACTCATATCTGATAATGCTGACTACAAGACAGCAAAAGTACTCAGAGACAAAAATGGCCATTTCATAATGGCTAAGGGGACACTGAATCAAGAAGCCATAACAATTCTTAATATATATGTACCAAACCAAGGAGCACCAAAATATATAAGACAGCTACTTATTGACCTTAAAACAAAAACTGACAAAAATGCAATCGTACTTGGAGACCTCAATACACCGCTGACGGCTCTAGATCGGTCATACAAACAGAGAATCAACAAAGACATAGTGGCCTTAAACAAAACACTAGAGCACCTGGATATGATAGACATCTACAAGACATTTCATCCCAAAGTGACTGAGTATACATTTTTCTCAGGTGTACATGGATCATTCTCAAGAATTGACCATATGTTGGGCCACAAAAACAACATCAGCAAATTCAGAAAAATCAAAGTAGTACCAAGCATATTTTCTGATCATAAAGCCTTGAAACTAGAATTCAACTGCAAAAGAGAGGAAAAAAATTCCACAAAAATGTGGAAACTAAACAACATACTTTTAAAAAATGAATGAGTCAAAGAAGAAATAAGTGCAGAGATCAAAAGATATTTATAGACTAATGAAAATGACAATACAACATATCAAAATCTATGGGATGCAGCAAAAGCAGTGATAAGAAGGAAGTTCATATCATTTCAGGCATATATAAACAAATAAGAGAGAGCCCAAGTGAACCACTTAACTTCACACCTTAAGGAATTAGAAAAAGAAGAACAAAGACAACCCAAAACCAGCCAAAGAAAGGAGATAATAAAAATCAGAGCAGAAATAAATGAAACAGAGAACAGAAAAACTACAGAAAAAATTAATAGAACAAGGAGCTGGTTCTTTGAAAAGATCAACAAAATTGACAAACCCTTGGCAAGACTCACGAAGGAAAAAAAGAGAAAGGACTCATATAAACAAAATCCAAAATGAAAGAGGAGAAATCACCACGGACACCGTAGATATACAAAGAATTATTGTAGAATACTATGAAAAACTATATGCCACTAAATTAAACAATCTAGAAGAAATGGGTAAATTCCTAAAACAATACAACCTTCCCAGACTGAGTCACGAAGAAGTAGAAAGCCTAAACAGACCAATTAGCAGGGAAGAAATAGAAAAAACTATTAAAAACCTCCCCAAAAATAAAAGTCCAGGCCCAGACGGTTATACTAGTGAATTCTATCAAACATTCAAAGACTTGGTTCCTATTCTACTCAAAGTCTTCCCAAAAATTGAAGAAGAAGCAATACTTCCAAACGCATTTTATGAGGCCAACATAACCCTCATACTGAAACCTGGCAAGGATGGCACAAAAAAAGAAAACTACAGACCAATATCTCTAATGAATACAGATGCTAAAATACTAAATAAAATACTAGCAAATTGAATACAACAACATATTAAAAAAATAATACATCATGATCAAGTGGGATTCATCCCAGAATTTCAAGGATGGTTCAACATACGTAAAACAGTTAACGTAATACAACATATCAAGAAAACCAAGTACAAAAACCACATGATCTTATCAATAGTCGCAGAAAAAGGCTTTTGATAAAATACAACACAATTTTATGTTTAAGACTCTCAACAAAATGAGTGTAGAAGGAAAATATCTCAACATGATAAAGGCCATATATGATAAACCATCAGTTAACATCATATTAAATGGCTCAAAAATGAAGGCTTTCCCCCTTAAATCAGGAACAAGACAGGGTTGTCCACTCTCTCCACTCTTATTTAATGTGGTACTAGAGGTTCTAGCCAGAGCAATCAGACAAGACAAAGAAATAAAAGGCATCCATATCGGAAAAGAAGAAGTAAAGGTATCACTTTTTGCAGATGATATGATCCTATACATCGAAAACCCCAAAGAATCCATAAAAAGACTACTAGAAACAATAAGCCAATACAGTAAGGTCGCAGGATACAAAATTAACATAGAGAAGTCAATATCCTTTCTATATGCCAACAATGAAACATTTGAGAACAAACTCAAAAGAATAATCCCCTTCACGATTGCAACAAAAGAAATAAAATACCAGGAATAAACATAACAAAGAATGTAAAGGACTTATATAATGAAAACTATAAACCATTGTTAAGGGAAATCAAAAAAGATATAATGAGATGGAAGAATATTCCTTGTTCTTGGTTAGGAAGAATAAATATAATCAAGATGGCCATATTACCCAAAGCAGTATACAAATTTAATGCAATTCCCATCAAGATTCCAATGACATTTTTTAAAGAAATGGAGCAAAAAATCATCAGATTTATATGGAACTATAAAAAACCCCGAATAGCCAAAGCAATCCTAAACAAAAAGAATGAAGCTGGGGGCATTACAATACCTGACTTCAAACTATATTATAGTGCTACGACAATCAAAACAGCATGGTATTGGCAGAAAAATCGACACTCAGACCAATGGAACAGAATAGAAAACCCAGAAATAAAACCGCATATATATAGTCAAATAATTTTTGATAAAGGGGCCAACAACACACAATGGAGAAAAGAAAGCCTCTTCAATAAATGATGCTGGGAAACCTGGAAAGCCACAAGCAAAAGAATGAAACTGGACTACAGCTTGTCCCCCTGTACTAAAATTAACTCAAAATGGATCAAATATCTAAACATAAGGCCTGAAACAATTAAGTATATAGAAGAAGACATAGGTACTCAACTCATGGACCTGGGTTTTAAAGAGCATTTTATGAATTTGACTCCAATGGCAAGAGAAGTGAAGGCAAAAATTAATGAATGGGACTACATCAGACTAAGAAGTTTTTGCTCAGCAAGAGAAACTGATAACAAAATAAACAGACAGCCAACTAAATGGAAAATTATATTTTCAAACAACAGCTCAGATAAGGGCCTAATATCCAAAATATACAGAGAACTCATAAAACTCAACAACAAACAAACAATAAAAAAATGGGAAGAGGACATGAAGAGACACTTCTCCCAGGAAGAAATACAAATGGCCAACAGATATATGAAAAGATGCTCATCTTCACTAGTTATTAGAGAAATGGAAATCAAAACTGCAATGAGATACCACCTCACACCTGTTAGATTAGCTATTATTATCAAGACAGGTAATAGCAAATGTTGGAGAGGCTGTGGAGAAAAAGGAACCCTCATATACTGTTGGTGGGAATGTAAAGTAGTACAACCATTATGGAAGAAAGTATGGTGGTTCCTCAAAAAACTGCAAATAAAACTACCTTATGACCCAGCAATCCCTCTACTGGGTATATACCCCAAAAACTCAGAATCATTGATACGTAAAGACACATGCAGCCCCATGTTCATTGCAGCATTGTTCACAGTGGCCAAGACATGGAAACAACCAAAAAGCCCATCAATAGATGACTGAATTAAGAAGATGTGGCACATATACACTATGGAATACTACTCAGCCATAAGAAATGATGACATCGGATCATTTATAGCAAAATGGTGGGATCTTGATAACATTATACAAAGTGAAATAAGTAAATCAGAGAAAACCAGGAACTGCATTATTCCATACATAGGTGGGATATAAGAGCGAGACTAAGAGACATTGATAAGAGTGTGGTGGTTACGGGGGGAGGGGGGAGAGGGAGAGGGAAATGGAGAGGAGGAGGGGCACAAAGAAAACTAGATAGAAGGTGACAGAGGACAATCTGACTTTGGATGATGGGTATGCAACATAATTGAAGGACAAGATAACGTGGACATGTTATCTTTGAATATATGTATCCTGATTTATTGATGTCGCCCCATTAAAAAAAATTTTTTTTTAAAAATAAATAACAATTTTTTCTGGTTATAATAATAATGTATATTCATTACAGATTATTTTATTAAGGCACAAAGAAGGTAATAAAAATCTCTTTCACTCTACACCCAAAGCTAAGGATTCTTTAAAATTTTCCGTGCATTTTCTTTCAAGAAGATATCCCAGAAGTGGTTGGGCTTTCAGGTACCAAAATACTGGCACCCTGATGTTGCTTTTTGGGATATTGATTTTCAGCTGTTAATTAAGAAACAAAAGACACAGAAAGGACCCTGGATGGTTGGCTCAGTGGTAGAGCGTTGGCCTGGTGTGCAGGAGTCCTGGGTTCGATTTCTGGCCAGGGCACACAGGAGAAGCACCCATCTGCTTCTCCACCCCTCCCCCTCTCCTTCCTCTCTGTCTCTCTCTTTCCCTCCCACAGCCAAGGCTCCATTGGAGCAAAGTTGTCCCGGGTGCTGAGCATGGCTCTGTGGCCTCTGCCTCAGGCACTAGAATGTCTCTGGTTGCAACAGAGCAATGCCCCAGATGGGCAGAGCATCACTCCCTGGTGGGTATGCCAGGTGGATTCCAGTTGGGTGCATGCGGGAATCTGTCTGACTGCCTCCCCGTTTCCAACTTCAGAAAAATACAAAAAAAAAAAAAGACTCAGAAAGAACATTTGACCCTCCTTTATTTCCTGCCCAAGAGATTCAAATAGAAACCTGCTTCAGAAAGAAAATCTTAGGATACTATGTTAGCCTATTTTGAAATAAGTATGGTTAACAAGAAAGGTTCAAGTAGGTGTTTGTTAGCTAGATATCCTGTGTCACATTGTTTCTGCATCACCTAGGGGGATTTTTCTTGCCCTGTCTTTTGCTGTTCCTCAACTATCTGTCAATCACCCGTTCAGAAGTGTCAATCCACTTCTGAAACCTAATACACTATTCCCCACCTCTTTCCTTTCTCCTTTGTCTGAAAAATGTCTTGTACGGGAGTCCTTGGGTTACAATAGTCTTGACATTTGATGTTTTGAGTTTACAGTGCTCACTCCCAAATAAACTTAAAAAAATTGAGACATGAATGTTTTGGCTTATGCTGTCAGCATTGTAGGTATGGACTAAGTGGGCGAACTAGTTTAGTTGTGTGGCAGAAGAATACACAGTAACACAGCATATGAGTGAGGGAGTTTGCATCCCCCAGTACACTTACCTATGCCATTTTGGATTGTTAAAAGCACAAATGTTCCATTTGTGTTGCCTTATTTGGTGACTTTTTGGCCCTTGTCATGGCTCCTAAATGAAAGTCAGAGTCTTCAGATGGTAGTGCTTTGAAGAATAAGAAAGCCATCATGATGGATGTCACAGAGCTACTGACATCACATGGAGAGGAGCTGTCTACTGAGGACCTCATTCAGCTGGAGAAACAGTTGATTGATGATGAAGAGATAGAAACCCCAGAATCCAAGAGATTTATTACCAAGGGTTTGGCAGAGGTTTTTCTGTGGTAGAGGAAGGCTTGGCAAAATCTCATGCCGAGGACCCCATTAATGACAAATTCTGTAAGGTCTACAGAGCTGTTATGGATGCCTTGCAATGCTATAGGCAGATTTTGGAAGAGAAGAAGTCATCAACTTTCCAGACTAGCCTGGAGCAATTCTTTAAGAAGGTAGAGAGGCCTGCCATAGATCCTGACCCAACTGCTTCTCGAGATGAAACACCTGTAGTACAGGTAGAATCATCCCCAGCGTCTCCTGCATGTTTCTTAGGCAGTCCTGATTCCCCTGACCCAGTATCTCCAGAACTTTCTACAGGTTCTCCTGCCTCTCAGCTTCCTTTTCCCAACTGGTCACTCTCTCCCACCTTGCAATGCCCCTTCCAGTGTGCAAGCCAACCACAGGAATAAAGGTAAGGAATTTTTTTACAGTTATTTTTTGTCATTTTTTTCTGTTACTACTGTACAGTGTACAAGATAATATATTTATGTCTTTTTTCTTTTTCTGTGGCTTAGTTGTGTTTTTATGTTTTAAATTATGATTTTACAACTGTGTTAGGTAGGATTGGTAAGTGACTTAGGGTAGGGAGTGTTTTGACTTACACCGAAGTTTGGGTTATGTCACTGTCATAGGAAGGGAACTGTGTCATAACAAGAGGACCCGCTGTATACCCATTGTTGCCTCACTGTCTTTGGGATTTTCATGGATTTATTGTGTTTATGTGAATTCCCCACGCACATGTATTAAATTTTGATTTTCAACTGGTAATCTATCTCTGTTAATTTGGGTATTAGCCCAGCCAGAAAAATCTTAAGAGTGGGAGGGAAAGTACTAATATTTGTTTAGCCCTCACAGGTCACTTAGGCAACCTAGCTTCTTGCCCTTGCGCAGAAGCCAGTACTCGGTCACCTCCCCTCAAAGCAAATCTACCTTTACAGAGTATAAGAAAAAAATGAAGATCTTGCTGAAATGTTCTAATTCAAGTGTTCTTTTAATTAAATGGTAGGTCCCTGTGACTTTCTCTAAAAAGTTTATGTAAATATAAAGCTGCTGGCTCTGATACTAAATTAGATGATAGATGATAGATAGATAGATAGATAGATAGATAGATAGATAGATAGATAGATAGATAGATGATAGATGACAGATAGATAGATCTACCTATAGATCTCTCTATATATATATACATATATATATCACAAAAACTTTCTATAAAATTCTTAAAACCAACTAAAAACTTCCATATACAATATTTGCCAGCATATGATACTGTGGGTAAATATATTAGTTCTCATTTTATCTAAAAAATGTTTCTTTTTAAGAAAAAAGGTGATTACTTATTTATAGATTGAGAGTTAATTTGGTCTTGAAGAAGAAACTGCTGTTTTGTTTATATTAATGTTATACATAAAAACAACCATTTAAAAATTTGGTTATAAATGTACATCTGTTTAACCCATGACTTTGAAATCTGAACAGACATGTACTCAACACTTCTTTTCCCCTTAAGTCTGGCCACAATAAACACTTAACAGGGCATTTCCAGGCCATTTCCAGGATTACTAGAATGTAAGAAATATGAGGAGGGGTAGACAGCCATGCACTAACCTTCTGAGAAAGGCTAAATGACAGTGATTACCAAAATTAGTAGAATAGTAACATAATTCGGCAAATACAAATTCATTTACCCTATGAATATAACTTTAAGCCAATAGTCCTCATCACCAAAAATTTTCAGTGGAATCAGGTACCACATGTTGTCTCTAATTGTATGTCTTACAAATGCAGAGAGACAATAGTCACTTTTACATTTTCACACATCACCTGAAAAACCATGTGGTCTGAATTCGGTAGTTAAAATAGACTACACTGGCCCTGGCGTCATAGCTCAGTTGGTTAGAGCATTGTCCTGATACACCAAGGTTGCAGGTTCAACTCCCAATAGGGGCATATACATGAACCAACCAATGAATGCATGGATAAGCGGAACAACAAGTCGATGTTTTTGCCCTCTCTCTCTCCCTTCCTTTCTCTCTAAAAATCAATTTTTTAAAAAAGAGAACTTTGTGCAATGAAGGCTGCTAAATAACCAAAATGATAACAGACTCTTTAAAAGACCTTAAAATTGTTGAATGGTGGTATGATAAAGAACTCTGAAAGGCTAGGGAAAAAGTCCACGGCAAAGATAAGCCTTCAGGAGTTCAGAAATTGAAGTAACCGATTTAACAACCTTGGACCATGTCTGAAAGTTTGTCTCAATGTTTGACTTCACCTTAGAGAGTTTCTCTGAACTTATTTTCTAAACAGTACCTTAGCACCTTGGGCCGGCAAAATGGCCTTTAAGCTTGAATGAACAAAGTATTTCTTTTCCTCTGGTGCAAAGCTTCACTATTTCATCTTTGCAAATTCTTTTACTGCACTCGGTGGGGAATTACATTGACAAGGGTAGAATTTATCTCCAGTAGGAGAATGCTATGCTTCTGTTAAGTGCTAATATAACAGTTATGTGTGGTACCTTAATAACAGCCCAGCTTACCTAATGAAAGTTGAAAGCAAACAGTACTCTCTGAGATTTTATTATGACTGAAGTGACTGCAATTTGAGGCAAATTATCCCTATTATTGTTCCCGTATCAAAAACAGAGATGCTAAAGCAATTGCTACATGTTTGGTATGGAATTAGGTTCCACTCTCATTAATCTACAAGGAAGAGCATTTTTCATGTAAACAGCTCACGAGGGTCAGAGAGAAGAGCTGTTTCTGTGAAAAATGCTTGTCAATAACTTTGTGAGTGAATTTTGAAATAAAGTGCCTGTAACCCGTCATTATTCCTTCCTCTCAAAGTCGCAAGTGAGTGGATGAAAATTGAGCATGTGAATTGAAAGCAGGGTGAGTGTTATGGCCTTATCGACTTCAGGTAAAATGACTGTTTTAACTTGTTATTATTTTTCCATTCAGAGGTCAGGCAATGTACAGAATTACCAGCATAGACTGCAGTGTAAGCAAATTGGTATACAAAAAGGCTATTACCCACACTCACAAAGCAGAGGAAAGTATAAGTCACTAATACCAAGCGGACTCTTGCTCTCCACAAAAATGAAAGCCAACAGTGCTTTGGGAAAGAATAGCATAAGTGTGTAAGTATAAAGCACCCAGGAAGCAGAAAATAAAATCCTGTTTAAATAAAGGTGCATATGCTTGAAAGGCAGGTATAAATATACATTTTAGTGACCATTTTTAAAAATCACATATTAATTATATTGTTTTGCAAAGAAATCATGGGGCCCAAATACTGAATGTTAGACATTTAGCTCTGCAGGTTGCCTTGAAATTTCTTCTGCTTAAGATCATCTTAAAAGTAATTAGTTCTTGAATCTTCAAGTTCATTTGATGTATTCTTATCAGAAGCAGTATATTGCTGTGGCCTTCCTTTTCCCTAGAGTAAAAGAAAATCCATGAGGCTTCAAAACGTCAAAAACCCTTCCCTTGTCTTCTAGATTTTTAATTCTAATTCTGAAGAACAGCTTAAGAATCTAGCATGGCTATTTTAGGTGTGTAAGAAAAACATTTTTTTTTCCGAGTAGTCTCAGGTCCATGAAAAGCATATATTTCATATACATTGTCCAAACATTTTTTTTCTTGTTTTGTTTCAGAAGACCAGCTAGTGTTTTTGTCTTTGATATTGAATTTTTTCCTTTATACATTCTGTAGGACAGAAAATAAGCAGATTGGCCTAGAAATTAGAAGAGGCTATAGAAGAACTCAAGGATTGAAAGCAAGTTTAGGGGGAGGAAGGATTACATATAGTTTTAAAGATATGCATGTTCATCGTATGTCTATTCATCAAATTGCCATATAATGGAAAAGGTTTGGGTTCTTCTAAATGAATTTTCTCTGGCTTCAAAACAATTATAATGACCTCAGGAAAATGAAATACATTGACATTGTTCTGCTTCACATTTTCTTAATTTAATTTTTTAATAAAAAGTTTATTTATTTCTTTAAACAGATGTTTACTGGTTGGACATTGTGCCAGTCATAAAACTTCAGGAGAGTTCTTGCTTTCATCTAGTGAGGATGAGTCAGGAAAATAGTGAGATAAGTTGCCATGGTAACTGTAGAAAAATGCAGGCTTCATGGAGGTAAGGATCTTTATCTGTTTCCATTTAGTGACATCCTTACCACTTAGCCCAATACCTGGCATATAGAAGGCGTTGAACAGATATTTGTTGAAGACTGAATGGATGTGATTGGGGCTTGTTCACAAAATTTAAGAGACTCTGAGAGGGTCAGAGAAAACTTTTTCAGTGAAAACTAGGTGTAACCTCCAGGAATGTTGGCATGGTTGAGCCAGGCAAAGTTGGAGCGGGGTCTTCCGTATCAAGGGGGCGAAGAATTCCAAAACCAAAGTTAGAAAGAGCAGAGTGGATGAATTGTTCTTAATTCTACATGGCTCCAGCAATGAGTAAATATACAAAAACTATTTAAAATGTAAGTATACAGAACATGCAGTGTTGGTTAAAGTAAATAGAGGCCAGATCTGAAAATTTTTTTTTTGTTTGTTTGTTTTTGCATTTTTCTGAAGCTGGAAACAGGGAGAGACAGTCAGACAGACTCCCGCATGCGCCTGACCGGGATCCACCCAGCACGCCCACCAGGGGCGACGCTCTGCCCACCAGGGGGCGATGCTCTGCCCATCCTGGGTGTCGCCATGTTGCGACCAGAGCCACTCTAGCGCCTGAGGCAGGGGCCACAGAGCCAACCCCAGCGCCCGGGCCATCTTTGCTCCAATGGAGCCTTGGCTGCAGGAGGGGAAGAGAGAGACAGAGAGAGAAAGGCGCGGCGGAGGGGTGGAGAAGCAAATGGGCACTTCTCCTGTGTGCCCTGGCCGGGAATCGAACCCAGGTCCTCTGCACGCTAGGCCGACGCTCTACCGCTGAGCCAACGGGCCAGGGCCTGAAAAGTTTTGTAAGATAAGCTAAGGAGTTTGAATTCTAGATCAAAAGCCAATGAATGATATTGAACATGCAGGGGCTTTAAAAAAAAGGCAGCTATATCTTAGGGGAAAAAAATTACTCTATCTGAAGAATAGCAAATGGAATGAAGAGGGTTGCAATAGGGGAAATCAGTTAGGAGGCTTCACAGAAATTCAAGTAACATACAAAGGTAAAAGGAGGGTTGCAATAGGGGAAATCAGTTAGGAGGCTTCACAGAAATTCAAGTAACATACAAAGGTAAAAGGAAAGGGATAAAAAATGGCATATTTTAGGTGAATTAAAGAGTTAGAAATGATAAAACTTGGTGGCTATTTAGAATGAGGTGGAGAGAAGTACCAAAAAAAGGCAGAAGAGATAAGGACAAAACACTTCTCCAGCCTTGGGCAACGGAATGCACAGATGACATTTTCCAAAATGAGGAGGATATGTTAGCCCTGGCCAGGTGGCTCAGTTGGTCAGAATGTCATCCTGATACACCAAGGTTATGGGTTTGGTCCCCGGTCAAGGCACATACAAGAATCAACCAACGACAGCAAGAATAAGTGAAAAAACAAATGGATGTTTCTCTTTCTCCCTCCCTCTCTCTTTAAAACAAATACATACATACATACATACATACATACATAAAATGTTTTCAAAAATATTTGGTAGGGAAGGTGGCAAGTTTATGTTGGATTTGCTGAGGTGTTTAAAGCACCCTGTTTTTATATCTGGGGTTTCTGCACTGACCCCTTCCTTTCCACACTCCCAGACTAGATTGCACAAATTGATTACAAATGGATGAAACAAACCTAAGTACCTATTATATAAGTTATGAGCATAGTTTTCTTACCTGCAACACAATTTTTGTTTTTAATGTAAAAATATACTTTTTTCCTCATAAACATCTTTATGAAATGCAAAGGTATCCAAAGGGTAAACTATTTCTAAGAGTTAAGTCAAGTTAATTATCCTGAGTTGTGATAGTGAAAAGCACACAAACTAAGTCACTACAAGCTAGTCACCACAAATCATGCACTGTGCATCTCTTTGATATTTTTACATTTATAAGTGTGTGACATGCAGGAACTAAAGTCATAAGTTGAATTGGATATATATGCCCATCTATGTTTTTAGATATAATATTTTTCATCTTTTATCTCTTTTGGTTCAACCAAAGTCACTAAAATAAATATACAAAAACTGGCCCTGGCCGGTTGGCTCAGCATGTGAAAGTCCCAGTTTTGATTCCTGGTCAGGGCACACAGGAGAAGTGCCCATCTGCTTTTCCACCCCTCCCCCTCTCCTTCCTCTCTTATCTCTCTCTTCCCCTCCCGCAGCCAAGGCTCCATTGGAGCAAAGTTGGCCTGGGCGTTGAGGATGGCTCCATAGCCTCTGCCTCAGGAGCTAGAATGACTCCTGCCACAAGGGAGCAATGTCTCAGATGGGCAGAGCATCGCCTCCTGGTGGGCATGCCGGGCATATGCAGGAGTCTGACTGACTCCCCACTTCTAACTTTGGAAAAATAAATAAATAAATAAATACACACACACACACACACACACACACACACAACTATGTAAAGTTCAAGCATACATAATAGGACTCAGTTTATATTGGTAACTTTAAGCAATATTTACTAATTAATTAATAGCTAATAAACTGAAATATTTTGTTACCTGTATTTTAATGTATTTTCATTTATTGCATAAATATTTAATTTACAAAATACTTTCTTAATCATGGATACATAAACCTAACAAGGTTTCTGAACTATATAGCAGATCCATTCTGATATCAACATCCTGATTGTTTTCTTTTATTTCTAGGAGGATCATGCCAATGACAGGTACTAGCCTGGTGGCCGTTATAGTTCCTGTCTCTCATGGTGTGTTTGAGTGGCACATCATTGTAGCGGCAGATTGACCATGAGGAAGAAAGCACGTTGCTCTGAAGAAGATATTTGAGCATTTTCAAATTGAATGTGAAACTGGGGCATCCAGTTCTGTTCCCAGGACATCTGTCTTCATTTCTTTAAGATAAATGTCATATTCTATTTCCTCATCTGATTTCAACAGGATTTAGGAGACTTGATGACTGTGTTTGTACAAGCACAGAGAGGACTCTGAAGACAACCAGGTTGCACCACTGTGTTTTAGAATATTCCATAAAAATGATGGCCTAATGCCAAAGTTCTGCAGGCAGGTAAGGGAACTATGCAGAAAAGAGAAAGGAAAGTATAGACTGGAATCACATCATATATGCAGATTGGAGAGAGAGAGAGAGAAAATGAGAATAATGTAAGTAGCATAAGAGACTTTTACACAGTTCACTCAATATGTGCGAGTGTGAGATCAGAGATGTGAATCCACTGTTCCCTCTTGTTCTCAGTTCTCTTGGGCCTTTTGTATGAACTGCTCACCTGCTCACTATCCTACGGGTTATTCCAGTGTTCAAAGAAATGTATTTTTCCTTCTACATATTCCTTTTTCTTGTATTCCAAGCCATGTTTGACATATTATGCACTTTTACATACATAGTTGTGAACATGTATAGACTATACTTTAGGTTTGTGAACACGTATAGACTATACTTTAGAGATGATTTATGGGATTTAGACCAGCCCAAAGTAAATCTCATTCCATGATCCATACACATAAAGGAGAGCCGTAATCTCATCCCCCAAAGCAGCGGTGACTCCAAAGCGAGAGCCACTATTTATTTTCCAAAAATGTTTTACTAGAAGGCTTTGCTTCATCCTTCTAAGAGACAGAAACACACCAATGTGCACTTGACATATTTTTTACTGTGTGGCAGGCTACCGAAGCCAGAATTCTGAACCCAAAGGCACGTTTCATTTCATCAAGCAGATTAGGCTCAAGAGTCAGAACTTTTAGCTGACTGACTGGTTAATTTTCAATTTAAATACAATGGTAGTTCTTACTCTTCCCAGGCCAATGAAAGTTTTGATTTTCATTGGACCAGCCTCATGTATAGGACTCACTGACTGAATCTGATTCAGAACAGTCAGTCCCAACTTGGTGTACTGTTCCTTTATTGTATTAGACTAAACTGCATGCAAAACCCCTCTGTGGGTTTTAAAATTCAGTTGTACCTCAGGCCTTGCTCCAGGTGCATTTGAGTTCAATATTTAAAAATTGAATTGTTCATTTTCTGGAAGTTGGCTTTTAAAATACATTATTTCCTGTATCAGATGTTTCTAAAAGGAAGTGAATAAATACCTGCTCATTTATCTTTTGTTTAAATGCAGATTTCAAGATATTAAATCTGTCTAAAGCAAGAACTTTTCTGCAGCTAACCTTCTCTTCTTAGGTCTTTTGGAGATTGTTTCTTCATGGACTAAACAGCATGATAACAATTATGTCACACCAACCCTGTGGTGTTATTATCTTTATATCGTGGGGAAGAAAGTAAGTCACAGGTGGTTCTGGTCACCAGGCCCATATCAGTCACCTGGCTCCTTCCTTGTTGGATGGTTAGGTAAAGGATCTTTATTATCTGAGTTATAGTTTGGTGTCCTTGTCATGCCCCACTGTCTGCTGCAAGAAAAATAGAAATTGTTTGTATGTAAAGAAAATAGAGAAGTGGCTACTTCCCCGTGTCATTAGAAAGCCTATCAGGGGGTTAGAAATTGGCTTATAAAGGGAGAAACAGAGACTATACTATAAATTCAGTGCCTAATGAGTATAACTAAATCTTTTTGCAGCCTTGGGATTTTTCAGTTTTACATTTGTGTAATAAAATGTACCAGAATGGCCCTAACATATCATCCTGGGACAACTTTAGTTTTGGGAAAAACTCAGTAAATAGGACTTCATAAAAAATAATTCTAGACATAGCCCTTTGTATCTGTATGCTAGTATTTAAGGGCAGTACCTTACCATTCACATTATTTATTTTTATTTTTTAATTTATTGTGTTTACATGGTTTTAAGTTTCCCACTCAGTATAACACCCTTAACTCCCTGCATCGTGCCACCCATGCCTCATGCAAAAGCTCTTCCCATTCCCTTTCACCCCTTTGGCCCCCCTCTACCTACCTCTATCCCCCCTTTCTTCTCTAATGTGCTGCCCTGTTTTCTGTATCTGTGTGTATTGTATACATAATTTGGCTAATCATTTCAACTTCTTTGATCCTGTCCCATATTCTGCCTCCCTCAGACAGCTGTCCTTCTGTTCCTTGTGAGCCCCCCTGTGTTTCTATCCTGTTTCTCAGTTTATTTTGTTCATTAGATTCCACATATAAGTGAGATCATATGATATTTGTCTATCTCAGCCTGGTTTATTTCACTTAGCATAATAATCTGCAGGTACACCCATGTCATTACAAAAAGTAAGATTTCCTTACTTTTTCACAGCCATGTACTATTCCATTGTGTATATGTACCACTGTTTTTTATCTACTCTTCCACTGACAGACTCATGGCCTGTTTCCAGATCTTGGCTATTATAAAAAATGCTGCAATAAGCATGGGGGGTGCGCATGTTCTTTTAAATTATTGTTTTGAGATTCTTAGGATACATTCCTAAAAGTAGGATAGCTAAATCATTAGGTAGTTCCAGTTTTCCTGAACGCCATTCTGACAGGTGTGAGGTGGTATCTCATTGTGGTTTTAGTTTGCATTACTCTGATGATTAGTGACAATGAACATTTTTTCATATGTCTATTAGCCATCTGTACATCCTCTTGGGAGAAGTGCCTATTCAGTTTCTTTGCCCATTTTTTAATTGGATTGTTTACCTTCCTGATGCTGAGTTTTTGAAGTTCTTTATAAATTTTGGTTATTAACCCATTATCAGATGTATCAGTGAATATATTCTTCCACTGAGTAGATTGTCTTTTTATCTTGTTAATGGTGTCTTTTGCTATTCAAAATCTTTTTAACTGATATAGTCCCATTTGTTTATTTTCTCCTTTATTTCACTCACCTGTGGAGATATATCAGCAAAAATATTGCTACAAGATATGTCAGAGTTTATTGCTTATGTTTACTTCCAAGGTTTTTTTGGTTTTGTGACTTATGTTTAAGTCTTTTAACCATTTTGAGTTTGTTTTGTGAATCGTGTCACTTGGTAGTCCAGTTTCATTTATTTGCATGTGCCTTTCCAGTTTTCCCAACACTATTTGTTAAAGAGACTATCTTTACTTCATTGTATACTCTTGCCTCCTTTGTCAAATATTAATTGACAATAAAGGCGAGGGTTTACTTCTGGTTCTCTGTTCTGTTTCATTGACCTACATGCATGTTCTTATGCCAGTACCAAGTTTGTTTGATTCTAATGGCCTTATAGTATAACTTGATATCAGAAAGTGTGATACCCTCCACCTTGTTCTTCATTTTCACAATTGCTGAGACTATTCAGGTTCTTTTTTGGTTCCATATAAGTTTTTGGAATATTTGTTCTAGATCTGTGAAGTATGTCTTGGTATTTTAATAGGAATTGTATTGAATCTATAGATCACTTTGGGTGGTATAGACATTTTAATGATGTTAATTCTTCCTATCCATGAACATGGTATATGCTTTCACTTGTTTGCATCTTCCTCAATTTTTTTTTCAATGTCTTATAATTTCCCAAGTACAAGACTTTTACCTTCTTGGCTTAATTTATTGCTAGGTACTTTATTTTTGTTCTTGCAATAGTAAAGAAAATTTTTTCCTTAATTTCTCTTTCTGAGTTAATTATACTGTATAAAAATGCCATGGATTTCTGAGTATTAATTTTATATCCTGCCACCTTGCCAAATTTATTTGTCTAATTATACTGTATAAAAATGCCACGGATTTCTGAGTATTAATTTTATATCCTGCCACCTTGCCAAATTTATTTGTCAGGTCTAGTAGTGTTTTGACTGAGACTTTAGGTTTTTCTATGTACGATGTCATGTCATCATTAAATAATGACAGTTTTACTTCTTCTTTTCCAATTTGGATGCCTTGTATTTCTTCATGTTGTCTGATTGCTGTGGCTAGGAATTCCAGAACTATGTTAAAAAGATTGGTAAAAGGGAACACCACTGATCTGAAGGGAATTGCTTTTAATTTTTTCCCAATGAGTATAATGTTGGTTGTCAGTTTGTCATATATGGCCTTTATTATGTTAAGGAATGTTCCCTGTATTCCCACTTTGCTGAGGGTTTTGATCATAAATGGGTGCTGTATTTTATACTTGCTATTTCTTTATTTAGGTGTTCGTGATGACCATCCATTGTTGTTCTAAGATCCCTAAGCATCCTTACAATCATTATTTTAAACTCCGCATCCGGAAGTTTGATTATTTCCACATCACTCAGTTCATCTCCTGAAGGTCTCTCTTGTGGTTTCATTTGGATTTCACTTCTTTGTCTTCTTATTGTGCCTGGGTGTCTGGGTGTTTTCTTTGTAGAGCTGGTTGAGTCTAGGCTTGGTGTTGTCTGTGTCTAGTTTTTACTTGTGTCATTTCTAAGTCTTCTTGGGTTGGCTTCAGCTATTATTAGTAATCCACTTTAGGATTTGGGCTGCTTTGAAGTCTTGATTTGTTTGTTTTCTTAACAGGTGATTGTCTTCTTTGCTGATCTCAGCAGGGGGCTTATTTGAAACGGTATCCAGGAATGCGGTGGGTGTGACCTGAGGCTCTGAAGTCCTCTTCTGCCAGTTAATCTCTCTGGTGGCGGGTTGCTTTCTCAGCTTCAGTAGGGGGAGGTGTATCTCAGATCTCCAAGGAGACCTGAGTTACTGCCCCTCCTCCCCACTTCTTGTTTTCAGCTGTGTCTTGTTGTGCTGATTGGAGCTGGAGAGATGTCTATATCTCTGTGACCTGGAAGTACTTTTGTATTTTGCTTTGTGGAAGGAACAGCCCCTCCCCCAGTTATGGCCGCCTCCAGCACTGAATGAGTCAGCTTTTTATGTCATCACCTATATTCCTCTCCCCCTCACCATCCATCTCTCTCTTTCTCCTTTCTTTTTGGAAGACAAGCGGGCCCTTTCAACACACCTTGTTCCCTGGTCTCCAGGTAAGTGGCTGTGAGCAGTATTTACTGCTCTTTATCCTTGGAATTGAGAGCCCAGCCCCACCTCAGGTGATTCAGGTGCTCTCTACCAGGTTTGTTGTAGCTTCTTTTTTGCTCCTTGATTTTTGAAAGCTGTTCTTGTAGTCCAGATTTGGTTTTTCACGCTGATTGTTCAGTGGTGTGAGCTGGGAGTCTATGTGTCTGCCTACTCCGGGTGCTGTATTTTATCAAATGCTTTCTCTGCATCTATTGATATGATCATGTGGTTTTTAGCCTTCATTTTGTTTATGTGATAAATCATGTCTAATGATTTGCAAATATTGTACCAGCCTTGCCTCCCTGGAATAACTCCTACTTGATCATGATGTATGATCTTTTTAATGCATTGCTGGATCTGGTTTGCTAATATTTTGTTGAGAATTTTAACATCTCTGTTTATAATGAATGTTGGCTTATAGTTTTCTTTCTTTGCAGTGTCTTTTCCTGGTTTTGGAATTAGGATAATACTTGCCCCATAAAATGAGCTTGGAAGTCTTCCTTACTCTTGAATTTTTTGGAATAGCTTGAGAAGGATAGGAGTTATTTCTTCTCTGAATGTTTGGTAAAATTCACCTGTGAAGCCATCTGGTTTAAGACTTTTGTTTGCTGGGAGATTTTTGATAACTGTTTCAATTTTACTTGTTGTAATTGGTCTGTTTGTGTTTTCTAATTCTTCCAAATTTAGTTTTGGAAGATTGTGTTTCTAGGAATTTATCCATTTCGCCTAGGTTGTCCAATTTTTTGGCAGATAGATTTTCATAGTAGTTTCTTACAATCCATTAAATTTCTTTGATGTTAGTTGTTGCTTCTCACCTCTCATTTGTAATTTCATGTATTTGGGTCTTCTTTTTCTTTCTTGATGAGTCTGGTTAAAAGTTCATCAAACTTGTTTATCTTTTCAAAGAACCAGCTCTTGATTTCATTGATTTTTTATATTGCTTTTTAGCCTCTATGTGATTTATTTACACTCTGATCTTTATTATTTCCTTCCTTCTACTTCTTCTGGTCCTTTTTTGTTGTTGTTCTCTTGCTAGTTCTTTTAGGTGTAAGGTTAGATTGTTTGTATGAGCTTTTTCTTGCTTCTTAAGGTATGCCTGTAATGCCATGACAGGACTGCTTTTGCTGTGTACCAAAGATTTTGGGTTGTTGTATGTTTATTTTTATTTGTTTCAAGGGAATTTTTTATTTCTTCCTTGATTTCATTGTTAACCTATTCATTATCCATGCTATTTAGCCTCCAAGTGTTTGAATGTTTTTCAATTTTTCTATTGTAGTTTATTTCTAGTTTCATGCCATTGTGGTCAGAGAAGATGCTTTTTTAAAAAAAAATTTTTTTATTAATGTTAATGGGGTGACATCAATAAATCAGGGTACATATATTCAAGGAAAACATGTCCATGTTATCTTATCATTCAATTATGTTGCATACCCATCGCCCAGAGTCAGATTGTCCTCCGTCACCCTCTATCTAGTTTTCTTTGTGCCCCTCCCCCTCCCCTTCCCCTCTCCCTCCTTCCCTCCCGCACCCCCCTACCCTAGTAACCACCACACTCTTGTCCATGTCTCTTAGTCTTGTTTTTATGTCCCACCAATGTATGGAATCATGTAGTACTTGTTTTTTTCTGATTTACTTATTTCACTCCATATAATGTTATCAAGATCCAACCATTTTGTTGTAAATGATCCGATGTCATCATTTCTTATGGCTGAGTAGTATTCCATAGTGTATATGTGCCACATCTTCTTTATCCAGTCTTCTATTGAAGGGCTTTTTGGTTGTTTCCATGTCTTGGCCACTGTGAACAATGCTGCAATGAACATGGGGCTACATGTGTCTTTATGGATCAATGTTAGAGAAGATGTTTTATATGATTTCAATCTTTTTAAAAATTTTTTGAGGTTTGTTTTGTGTTTTAATATTGGTCTGTCCTAGAAAATGTACCATGAGCACTTGAAAAGAATATATATTCTGTTGCTTTGGGGTAAACTGTTCTGAAGATATCAATGAAATCTAGTTGATCTAGTGTGTCATTTAAGACTGCTGTTTCTTTGTTAATTTTCTGTCTGGAGGATCAATCCATTGATGTTAATGGGGTATTATAATTCCCTACTATTATAGTAGTGCTACTGATCTTGCCCATTATGTCCATCAAAACCTGCTTAATATATTTAGGTGCTCTTATATTGGGTGCATATATGTTTACAATGCTTATATCTTCCTATTGAATTGCTTTTTTTATCATTATGTAGTGCCTTTTTGTCTCTTATTGTAGCTTTTGTTTTAAAGGCTATTTTGTTAGATATAAGTATTGATACCCCAGCTATTTTTTCATTTCCACTTCTATGTTAATTTTTTTCCATTCTTGTACTTTGTGTGTATCTTTTGTTCTGAGATGGGTTTCTTGTAGACAACATATACACACGTCTTGTTTTCTTACCCATGCAGTTACCTATGTCTTTTGATTGAAGCATTTAATCTATTTACATTTAAGGTTATTATTAATATTATTATTATTATATTATTATTTTGTCCTCTAAATCACTCACTCAATCCTCAATTTCATTCAGCCTGCTGTTGATTTCTTCTACTGCAGTCTTCATTTCTGATATTCTATCATTTCTGACTGATTCTTCTCTATAATTTCAATATTCTTTTTATGCTTACTATCTCTTTGTTTATATTCTCATTGAGACCATCCATTCTTGCTCTATGGTTTTTGAGCATCCTAATGACCATTATTTTAAACTTTGTGTCTGGTGCTTTGGTTACTTCCATTTCATTTAGTTATTTTTCTGGGGATTTCTCTTGTTGATTTATTTTGGTCATATTTCTTTGTCTACCCATTTTGTCTGTGTATTGGTAGCTCTGCTCTGACTTTCAAATCTTTTGTGCCCAAGTGCACATGGAAATAGCAACCCACACACCTAGTCTGCCTTTCACCCACACTGGGCCTGAGGGCAAGTCAACAAAAGGCCCAAGGTTCCCTGAAAGTTGCCTCCTGCTGCCTCTGTCTGCTGGCTGCTTGTTGGACTTGGCCACTAAAGAAAACCTCTGGTAGAGTCTAGAGTTAGGGCACTTCAGGGATTATAAGGCTGATCGATGTGACTCCCACCCTTTTGCCCACTCTTAGTTTGTCCTGACTTTTTTCACAAACCTGAGTAAGGTGTGACCACCAGGATCTGGTGTATGTGGCCTCTAAAACACAGAGATTTGGTCTGCCCACAGTCTGGGCAGTTTCTACCGAGTCTCCTGTGGGATGGAAGCACCCATCATAGTCTCAGGAGAGTGCAGGGATAAGAGCTGGCTTCAACACCAGAAAACTGAGTCATTGACATAACTTTGCTTCCTGGTTTACTTCTCAGATCAGCCCAGTCTCCATAAGTGTGGAGCAGGAGAGATTCCTGAGGGCAGGACAGTTGCTTTCCTTTGGGCATTGCATGGAGGGGACAGTTTTACCCAAGAAAGGTGACAATGGCAGTAATGGAGAATTACTCAGCATAGGTGTTCTGGTGGCCATTCTCCACATTGTCACTGCTGGGCCACCAACTTCAAACTGTCTTTGTGCAACTCTAGTCCTCTTAGCCCTCTCCCACTGGAGTCCCAGTTAAGTGGCTGTGGAGGAGATTTTTTGTGTGGGCCCTTCAAGAGAGAGCTTGTGTCTCTGACAGCACCCTTCTCTTTCTCGCAGACAGAAACCTCCCCTCTGTTCACCACCAAATGCTGTGTGGGCACCTTTTCTAAGCTCTGGGGCTCTTGGCTGCTGTGCTCAGCCTGTGGCTGAGGACCTTCACCTCTTAGGGCCAATCTTCCACAGTGAGAGTTCCTCCAGACTCTCCACTGCTGCTTGCTCCTGGGAGTGGGGCAGACTTTTTTCACCTCCATCCTTCCTGCTGGTCTTGGTGTGGCTTCTGTGACTCCTTGGCTATGAAATTCTCTTCATTTAGTCTAAAGTTGGTTTTTCAAGATGATTGTTTTTATATTTAGTTGTAATCCAATTTGATCATGAGAGGTGGCAGTTGGAATGTCCACCATCTTGGAATCCCCACATTTTTTTAATATAAATAAGAAATATTGATTTATATTCATTGGATGGTATAAAGGATGGTGCTCTAAGAACTCCAAATCCTTACTTAACCTGAAGCTATAGTTGAAGGCAATTCTATTTAACATCCTATAATATATTGAAAACATAAAATAAAAAAAGTAATGAAAATATAGCAGAGAACAAGCTTTTCTCATTCAGAAAGCAAGGAATGAACATTGAACCTGGGCCTAGCCTGTGGTGGTGCTGTAGATAAAGTGTTGACCTGGAACACTGAGGTTGCCAGTTCAAAACCCTGGTCTTGCCTGGTCAAGGCAAATATGGGAGTTGATGTTTCCTGCTCCTCCTTCACTTCCCCCTCTCTCTCTCTCTCTCTTTCTCTCTCTCTCCTCTTTAAAATGAATAAATAAAATCTTTAAAAAATATGTTAAAAAAAAAAAGAGCATCATACCTGACCAAATTTGGTGGTTGTTCTATGTAGATTAGTGTTAGAAAAAACAAATCACATTGGTCAAATGTTACCATTTCCATTTGCAGTGTGTCTATTTCTTTGATTGCTAACACCCCACAATTATATTGTATTCTTAAATAAATTATACTTACCTTGTTTGAAAAAGAAATTTAACATATATCTAAGTAGCAGTTTTGTTAGGGAGAGGAACTGTGCTGAGCTGTGCATAATACTAATGGCACTGGGTGAAGAATGAGTCATCATGGCTTCTATTTATTTATTCATATTCTTAGACCCTTTTAAAAGTCTCCAAGGCCCTAATGACTATTATCATTATCATCAGTAAAAACTGCTTTCTGGTGAAAAAGCAATAGGCCTTTTAGAGACAGCATTAAATTATCAGTAAAGAGGACTTAAAATAGTACCACATGCATAGTCCTAGACACAGTGTGGTGAAAAAATTCATATCGCTCTAGTCAAGCAATCCTTCTAAAGTTTGTGATTCAAATGTTCTCTTCTCCTTTACAAAGCAATGTTATTTAGCTCAGGAGAAAAGAAAACATAAGCCAGTTTTTATGCTTTGGTGTTAAACATTGGCAGTCAAAACAAGTTCTTAATTACAAATAAAATTTTAAGAATGATTGTCAATATCAAAATTTTACTCCAAGCATTTCCTTTGCCTTCCACAGTTCCTTGCATGTATTAAAGAAATGTTGTCCAATGGGGCAGGTGAAAAAAAAATCACTGAACATGTTTTAAAGTAAACCTCATTAAGTTCCTTTGGTCTCAGAGGTATTTGGAATATTCCATTGGCACTTAGCAAACATAATGGAGGCTTTACTTCTCTGTGTAATCTCCAGCAACCAAATTAGAACTAAATTTGCAAGGCCAATTTTCACTCATTTGATCTGAATTTAGTGTGGCAACTGAAAGTATAAAAATGTTAGTACCTTGTGGTCATTTCAGAGAGTCATTACACTTGCCTGTCTCTGTCTCCTTCCCTTACTCCCAATATTTCATCACATTTGGGGCAGTTGATGCAGTTCAGAAAGTTCTCAAGAAGATACCAGACCAGAGAAGATTACTTCTTTCCTTTGTGGAAACATTATAGGTGAGTGCAAAGTGCTCTGAATTTTAACAAGGCTGTTAGAGGTCATTCTTTGCTGTAAATGATCCACTTCCTTAAATTCTCCATCTACAGTTAGGGTTGCCGGATTTCTAATTTTAAAGGTGATGGCTAGGTATTTGAACTTTCAACTTTGTAAAACTAAAGCAAAAACAGAACAGAGGTAAGTTCCCAGAATGGAACAAAATGAGTACTATATAATGTAAAATGTAAATTTTAGTACTGGCCATTGCTGACAAGTTTTTAATCTCTATTAATGTGGTTATTTCTTAATTTTGTCAAGAAATTTTATCATGAGTGACAAATATATTTAAAAACAAACAAACAAACAAAAAAAACAACTGGTACCTGACCTGTGGTAACCCAGTGGATAAAGCATCAACCTGGAATGCTGAAGTTGGAAACCCTGACCTTGCCTGATCAAGGCACATTCGAGAAGCAACAACTAAGAGTTGATGCTTCAGACTTCCCTTCCACTGCCCTTCTCTCTCTCTCTTCCCACACTGAAATAAATAAATAAACTCTTTTCTAAAAAAAATGAAAAAGAAAAGAAAACAACTGGTGATTCCTTTGAAGTCTCAAATATTCTTTTCTGTAAAATGGAAATGACCAGCTTTTGTCCACATTTTGGTTGCCAGTGGTGATCAGTTAAGATGTGGAAGTAGTCCAGTCCATTGTTGAGTATTTTACTAATGCAAGATGTTGCTGCTGTGTTTGCTGCTCTTCTGAGATTCCTACTGGCTTTAAAAAAGTTATTACTGGGACCTCACCAGATGATGGCGCAGTGGATAGAGCATTGGTCTGGGACGTAGAGGATCCAGGTTCAAAACCCAAGATCACTGGCTTGAGCATGAGCTCACCAGCTTGAGTACAGGGTTTCTGGCTTGAGCATGGGATCATAGACATGGCCCCATGGTTGCTATCTCGAAGACCAAGGTCTTTGGCTTGAGCCCAAGTTTGCTGACTTGAGCAAGGGGTCACTTGCTCTGCTGTAGTACCCCTCCCCTGGACAAGGTATATATGAAAAAGCAAGCAATGAACAATTAAGGTGCTGCAATAAAGAATTTATGCTTCTCATCTCTGTCCCTCTCTCTGTCTCTCTCACAAATAAAAAAAAAAAAAAGGTATCACTGGGGTATCACATACCTTAATAAATATTCATTTGTTTGCCCAGAAATTTAAAAGCATACTTTAAGGATAGGTCTAGTTTTGTTGTGGACAAATAGATCTCCTTAATCCAGGCACATACCAGAATAAAGGTCATTGAAGGGAATTGACTTTTACGAAAACACTACTCATCTGGTTCATTAGTAGCTCCAAAAACCAGAAAATATTTCCTACCTTAATTGAACCCTTCTTTCCACTGGTTTTGCAAATGCTTATTTTCTTTCAGCTCCTCTTTTCTGCTGCTTGAGTGTGATAGGATCTTTAACCTCCACCATGACCAGCCTCCCTTAACAGAGCAGACTGATCAGGGCCTCACCCCAAGTAGCAGATGTATGGTGGATAGGGTCCCCATTGGAAAAAGACTTCTGAGTTTGATGGTCTTCAATATTCATTTTCTTGTGATTCTTAGCATCAGAATCCAAGCATTCTGCATTTTTAAAGAGTTCTAAGTGAAGCTTAGGTAGGGTGTCTTTCTGCATCCTTCCTTGTGTCACTGTGGCATCATTACCAACTTTTTTGTGAGTTTTTTGTTTTGTTTGGTTGGTTGGTTTGTTGTTTTGGTGCCAGAACTCAGGAATAAACCGTTTTAGTCTTTTTAACTCTATAAAATGTTAATAGAAGTCTAAGGGCAATGTTATATTTCTGCGATTAATGATTTTAAGCTAAAAAAAATCATCCTTAAATATTGATTTCAAAAGTGAAATAAAGCTCTGCATTGTTAATGATTTTATCAAGTGTGTTAAAAATCCAGTTCATAGAAGTTCTCTTTAGTGATGTCCTGACAGTAATGTGATTGTTTTTGTTACTATACAACCCAAAATTATTTTAGATGAAATGTATAATAGTTAAAATTTATATTCATATAGAATTTTATTGATCCCTGGAAGGTTCTGGACAATTCAAAGCTTTGTAAGTGTTGTATACTTTATAGACTTTTGAAGTGAAGAGATGCAGTTCTGAAATTTAGGTAATTCAGAATCATGGACTAAGATTAGCTGGCTAAGTAGACGTGTGTCTTCTAATTACAGATCACAATGACTTAACTAAGCATGTTAGCTAATTAAAGATTTAAACAGTATTTTCAGTTAAAATAACCTCTGGTCTCAACATTCAGTCTAATTCACCACAATAAGAGCAAAAGACTCTAATCCTCAAAACAGCCCTGGCCGGTTGGCTCAGCGGTAGAGCGTCGGCCTGGCGTGCGGGGGACCCAGGTTCGATTCCCAGCCAGGGCACATAGGAGAAGCGCCCATTTGCTTCTCCACCCCCATCCCCTCCTTCCTCTCTGTCTCTCTCTTCCCCTCCCGCAGCCAAGGCTCCATTGGAGCAAAGATGCCCCGGCGCTGGGGATGGCTCCGCCCCTGGTGGGTGTGCTGGGTGGATCCCGGTCAGGCGCACGCGGGAGTCTGACTGTCTCTCCCCGTTTCCAGCTTCAGAAAAATACAAAAAAAAAACAAACAAAAAAAAAAACCCAGATTGAGTGCTAGCAAATTTAATTCCATTCAGCATTTACAAGTACACTTATATAGAACTGAAATTAATTACGTAGAACAATTAGAGTTTCAATACCTATAGTTATGAAACTTGGAATGTAAAAAACAGAGAATCTTTACTGTTATTGTTATATTTGAAGTGTTTCCCACCAATTCTCTGCTCACTGGCAAATTTTTATAAGGTTTAAAATTTTTTTTTCTGTTCAAAATTAATTTTAATTTTCTATAAGTAAATCAAAGAGTGTTTTCTGCCAGAATAAACAATATAACAAGATCAGCAGTGGTGGGATTCAAATAATTTAACATCTGGTTCTCTGCCTTAAGACCATTTTAAGCCTGACCAGGCGGTGCACAGTGGATGGAGCGTCGGACTGGGATGCGGAAAGACCCGGGTTCGAGATCCCAAGGTCGCCAGTTTGAGCAAAAGCTCACCAGCATGGACCCAGGGTCGCTGGCTTGAGCAAAGAGTTACTCGGTCTGCTGTAGCCCCATGGTCAAGGCACATATGAGAAAGCAATCAATAAATAACTAAGGTGTCGCAATGAAAAACTTATAATTGATGCTTCTCATCTCTCTCCATTCCTGTCTGTCTGTCCCTATCTATTCCTCTCTCTGAGTCTCTCTGTCTCTGAAAAAAAAAAAAAAAAAAGACCGTTTTAAGTATAAAAATATATATACTGAATGGTAGTTTATTATTTCATGCATTTAATACTTAAATAAGAACAATAAAAGAGGTACACAAGACTAGATTGTTACAAGAAAGAGTTTTAAAATATTAATGAAAAAATATTAAATAATACCTGACAAAAAAACAATAGAAGTTATCAACCCCTGGTTGTTTGGCACTTTTTCTCTTTATGTTATGTGTTTGTTTACTGAACTAACAAAAATGAGGGAATTAAAATGTATTTTATCAAAAGTATAATGATTTTTATGTAATGAATAAATATTACAAGCATTTTTTTGTCAAATTTTCTTTACCTATAGACAAACTCTGAACATTACTACAGGCTCTTAGAATACGCTATTGCACAGATGAACATTAAAAAAGAGTAAGGAATGTAAATTTGTAACTTCCACATTGGGGGATTGTCCAGGTGCCCACGTTAGAGAGAACCCTGATTACAAGTGCCATTTTAACAACCAGTTCGCTGAACTCAACAAAAAATTACCATATTTTTTTGCTCCATAAGATGCACTTTTTTCCCCTAAAAGTGGAGGGGGAAATGCCTCCATGTGTCTTATGGAGCAAAAAATATGGTATTTATTAAATATTTTAACAAACCATTTGGTTCAGAATATTTTTTTATTTTCCTCCTTAAAACCCTAGGTGTTGTCTTATGGCCAGGTGCTTCTTATGGAGTGAAAAATACAGTAGGTCTCAGTTCTGCCGAACAGGTATGAACCAGCTGAATTCTACCACTGAAGATGAGGTATTGTTTTAACTGCACAAAGCTGAGAATTCAATTTTACAAATATTTATTGAGGTACAAAGATTGATAAGACAAAATTTCTGCCCACTTGCAATAGAAGTTTTGGAATAAAGAGGGGACATATAACAAAGGTGTTTGAGGGCTTAACTCAGTTTGTGAGGCTACTGTACTTGAATGATCCTTATAGTCCTAAATATTAATCTGGAAGAAGGCCTGAGAGCATTTCTTTATCACCCATGCTTTTAGCCACAGTTCAGAAAGGCCCCACTTATGAGAAATATTATATATGTAACCTTATCAAACAGGTAAATTTAGGAAGAAGGAGTAAACTTATTTTATTAGAAAAAAGCGCCTGACCTGTGGTGGCGCAGTGGATAAAACGTCGACCTGGAAATGCTGAGGTCGCCAGTTTGAAACCCTGGGCTTGCCTGGTCAAGGCACATATGGGAGTTGATGCTTCCAGCTCCTCCCCCCTGTCTCTCTCTCCTCTCTGTCTCTCTCTCTCTCTCCTTTCTAAAATGAATAAAAAAGAAAAAGAAAAAAGCTCTTTTCTAAAAGAGTCACTGGGAAGGTCATTTAAATAGAGAACTCCTATAGTGATATCAGCAAAGAATCAATTCTTCAAATATTTAATTTGATTCAATTTTCCAAAGGTGGCAGTTTATAGTCCAAAGCGTAGGATGGTGATGGTTATAGAATAATATTTTGTGGTTAGAGGATATTTTTCAAAAGGTGACATATTAGGTTAGTATTATTAGCTGTTAAATTGACAATAATAGACCTTATTCCCTCACCTCAGGACAAAGGATGGATATAGGCACAGGCTGAAAACATGGTATGAGACACTTCTAAACTTGGGCTTTTCTCCCCACCCACAATAACATTACATTATAACTGAAAATAGGCCATGGGCAAGGGATAATTTTCAAACTAAACTGTTAATTTAAAAGAAAAAAAACCTAGGAAACAGTCGTTGACTTCATAGAGGAGGAAATTTCATGGCTGATACTTACAGTTTTTTGTTACAAAAGCAATGATTTTGCCAAGTTTCATAGTTCAGGCATCAGAACTCTGCTGCTGTTCCGAAAAATAAAAATAAATAATAACTAGTTAAATTAGTGTTTGGGGAAATGGATTAGGTTGTAATGCATGCATGCAATTAAGCAACACTGACTTGATTCACTGTGATGTCTAAAATGACATTTTAAAAAATGAAAGTAGCTAAATTTGGTCCTGATAAAATATATAGTAGTAATGGGTTAGGAATTTTGCAGTTCGCCCAAAGAGTCCAATCAAACAGCCCATATATTAGGTGGCTGTTAACATGCTGGCAGCTGAATTTTTTATATCAGTTTCCAAGGTTGCACAGTAATTACATCTACTGTGAGTCATTTTTGCAGCATATTTTATAAAACTTTTACAGGTTTGCTGGGAAGGGATTATTCAAAGTCACCTTTTATAGATCCTGCCCATGAATACTAGACAGTTCTTTGAAAATGTTAGTGTTTACCACTTACATTGCTTCTGGTGTAAGAGTAGTTGGCATGTGAGGGTGTAGTGTAGTATATGAGTGGAGCTTCCTTTTCTGCACAGACCTTCTGTTCCCCAGCATTGCTAGTTTATGTTCCCACTGCGCCGCCACCAGAACAAAATAAATCCAGTTGCCTTTTGCTGCTCAAGGCCAACTTAGCAACCATGGGAAGAATTAGTTGTTTTGAGCATTTGTCCTAGGATGTCATTGGAGGACAGTGTGTGGTTTCATGACCGACACAGTCCACAAAAGGTTTGCTCATTTGAATGACTGGCTAATTTGGATTTAATATTTTGGTGCTTGCTCTTTGTTCTTATTCCCAATTATATATTCAGTCAGTGCCCAGAGATGTATTTTAAGACTGTGACTGGATAAACTACTGAGCATAACTTTTAGATCCACTGCTGATTAAATCAACTGGGCTTCAGTTTATTCTATTTGCATTAGAACATTTTCACAGCTGAGTGAGAAGTCCTGATGGTCTCTTCAAATCAGTATTTTAGATATAGCTTACTGTTTTATTCCAGGGATAATATAATATTCATTTTAGAATATAAAGATGTTACGTGTTGGGGATGGTGCCTTATCTTACCTGGAGGCGACATCAGTATTGGAATTTAGAATGGGGAAGATAAATGGCAGGAAAGCTCAGACTCTTTAAACAGCTAAAAACCAAGAGGAAAAGGAGAAAACTGGTTTTCTTGGCTGGAGTCATTAGCACCCTCTATGCTGTTTTGAGTAAAGCCCAGCTCTAGTACAAGAGGGGTGGGGTGAGATCATGGTCGTCACAGGAGAATCAACCTCTTTCACTCTGCTACTCACTCAAAGACCCAAGAAGCACAAGCAATTTTGGTTTTTCCACTCACTTTACTTTCTCACTATTTTTGTAAGCATGGTTGTAAGCGCTGCTGAATGTCTACATTTGCCACTTTGAAGTCTTGATTTGCAGACAACTAGCCCTGGCTGTTGTGCCATTTGTTTGGTTGCTTTTTTTTCTTTTCCTTGTTTAAAGGAGTACACATTTTTTTTTTTGAAAACAGATTTAAGAGCTTAAAGTTCATAAATAGCCATTTTATATCTTTGGGGAAACATTTGCAAATTTCATTCATTTATTCAACACATAGTGATTTATTCAATACCTGCTCTTTAGCGGGCAGCTCTTCTAGGCACTGGGGTTTGAGTGGTAAAGAATTCAAAGATCATGCCATCAGGGAGCTTACATTCTGGTGGAAGAGCAAGTTGGTAAGTGTGAAGGAGATAAATAGAGCAGGGCAAAGGAGAGAGAATGACAAGGAAGTGGTTATTTTAGGTGCGATGCTCAGGAGAAGCCTTTGTGAGGAGGTGCCATTTGAATTGAGACAAAGAAGAATGAGGTAGCAAGCACTCTAAGGCTCTAGAGGAGAGGAAGGGTGTGTCGGAAGGAATAAGTAGCTCTTGCAGAAGCCCCAAGGAAACAAGACTGGCATACGTAGAAGCAGCAAATGCAGCCTGAGCAAAGCAAATAAACAAAAAATTAGAAGGAAATAAAGATAGAGATACAAACAGTGGCCAGGTTATGGAGGACCTTTGAGGTCACACTTTGGTAGTTGGATACCACAAAAGGTTTTGCACAGAAAAAATAACATTTTCGATCTAGAAAAATGGCTATGGAGTAGGTAGATGTTCCAACTGCCACCTCCCAGGACCAAATTGAATTGCAACTTAATTAAGAACAAGTATCTTGAAAAAACAACTTTGTACTAAACGAAGAGGAGTCTCTAACCAAGGATCACAGAAGAAGCCACACTGAGACTGGTAGGAGGGGCAGAGATGAGGAAAGGGTACCCGCTCCCAGGAGCGAACTGAGGCTGAGGGTCCTGAGGGACCCCCACTGTGGGAGGGACCCCCACTGTGGGGACGGTCATTCGGAGAGGTGTGAGTCCTAAATCACAGGTCCGGAGCCCCAGGCTAGAGCCCTAGAGCCTAGAAGAGGTGCCCACACAGCATTTATCTGTGAAAGAGCCAGGTTTCTGTCTGAGAGAAAGAGACGGAACTCTTGGAGACACAGACTCTGTCTTGAAGGACCCGTGCAGAAAATCTCGTTCACAGCCACTTACCTGAGGCTCTGGTGGGGGAGAGCTGAGAGAACTGGAGTTGCATGAAGGGAGTATAAAATTGGAGGCCCAGGGACAGACACTGTAGGGGATGGTCACAAGAACCCCTGTGCTGAGTCATTCTTCAGTACTACAGTCACTATCATTTTTGGGTGGAACAGTCCCCTCTGAGTGGCACCAGCCTGAGGAGAAGCAACTGCTCCACCCTTGGGAGTATATCTTGCTCCAGTCATGGCAACTGTATTGTGCTGAGAAGCCAGGAGGTAGGGGTGGATCAGTGACTCAGTTTTCTGGGGTCGAGGCTAGAGCTTCCCTGTGTCCCCATACTCCAGAGACTAAGACTGATGATTCCACCTCACTGTAGACTCAGTAGAAACTGTCCAGAGTGCAAGCAGACCACACCGCTGGCTTTCAGAGGCTACACCCACTGAACTCCTGGGGCTATACTTTACTGAGGCCTGTGAAAAAAGTCTGGACAGACTGACATCTGGGGCCAGGAGGGGAGCCACACCCACTACCCTTCCTAATCCCTGAATTGCCAAAGGCTCCAGGCTCTAGCAGAGGTTTTTTAAGTGGCCAAGCCCAACAAGCAGCCAGCAAGCAGATAGAGGCTTCTGGAGGCAGGACTCAGGGAAACTTCCTCCAGGACCAGTGTGAGTAAAAGCCAGCTTAGGTGTGCAGCTTGGCATTTCCATGTGCACCCAGGCCCAGCAGAGGCAACCACAAACTCTGGATTTTTTGTAGCTCCAAGAAGGTTGCTGAGAGCCAGTCACAGGCAGTGTCTCCCACTGGTCTGTGCTGGATTCCTGCCAGGGACACCCAGAGCTGGCACATCCAGTGGTCAGCTGTGGAGAGCATCAGTTCAGGACCTAACAACCTTTGCTAGAGTGGTATCCAAAGGAAGGACTCCTCACACCTGGCCCAGCTGAGGTGAATTTTGCTCTCTGTGATCAGCACCGGCACAGCGGCTCATGTGCATTGGATAGGATGGAGCTTCTTAGTCAGCCAGCCTGGGTGCTGGATATCCTGCCCCACTGGGCTAGATTCCACTGGGGGAAGGGAGAGAGGCTTGGAACATGAACATTTAAAGTGTGGGTCCCTGTGAGCCTATTGTTGGATCTGGTTGAAGGCCTTAACCACTTTCTGTGGGGGCATAGTCAACACCAGGAGAGGACTCTCTCAGTCTTCCTTCCTGAGACCAGGGTTATACCAGCTTCAAGAACTTCTGTAGAGGGGACAATTGGCCCCACTTTAACCTGAACCTGCTGCTCACCTTGTTGAGAAATAAAATTTGAATATCTAGCAGTGACTGAGGGATTAGGCTCTAGAGTAGGGGCCACATTTCCCATACTGAGCTACTGACCAAGAGACCCTCTGAAATAAGGGGTCCCACTAATGTTGTATTCCCAACCTCAGCTGCCCTAACCCAACTAGCTTGCAACTTGAAGAGGGGTTGGTTGGGTGAGGTCATTCTGGGCCCACAATACAGTGTTTCTACAGAAGACTCTGTGGGAAGACCAGGCAGCGGCAAGAGATGGAGCAGCTGAAAACTGGAGGTAAATCTTACAGAGCTTGGGGCTGTTAGGAAGCTGATGTCATCTCTAAGCAGAAGGAAGTTGATCCTTATACACAGGCTGGCCCTTCTCACACTACCCAGGCACTGCAAATGAAGACACAAACAGCAAAAAGAGCAGTAGCTGCAGACAAGTAGCCCACAGCAGGTTACAAACAACAGCTGATGCCAACCCAAGAAGATCTAGAACCAACACAACTGGTAGTGGGTGGCAGACAGCAACAATCCTAGACTCGGCTAGCTACTTAAGCAACACACCCAAAGGAGAAGTCTGGCAGGCACTATGGAGAATAAATACGCCCAACAAGATGGACATTGCATAGTGTGTAATACACATGATCAAGGTTGACCCTTAGAGCTAGCCAGGCTAAAGGAATAACCATACCCACAAAAGGTCCAACTGCATTCAATACAGGAGGGAAAATAGTACCCTCAAGAAGCATTCCTATAACAAGGAAAACAAGTGGCCTGGAGGTTAGTACCACTGAGCCTATTTTTCTCATAAAGACACCACAAAATAATTCAAGGTCTCAAGGTCAGAAAGCACTACCTAATATACAGACAAAATGGGTAGACAGAGAAATGTGACCCAAATGAATTAACAAGAGAAATCTCCAGAAAAAGAACTAAATGAAATGGAAGTAACCAAACTACCAAATGCAGAATTTAAAATAATGATTTTTAGGATGATCAAGGATCTTAGAGCAAAAATGGATGGTCATAAAGAACACCTAAATAAAGAGATAGTAAGCATCAAAAAGGACATTGAAATCACAAAAATGAACAAGTCAAAAATGACAAATACAATATCAGAAATGAAGGTGACACTAGAAGAAATCAACAGCAGGCTGAATGAAGCAGAGAATTGAATCAGCAATTTAGAAGACAAAATATACATAAGCACAGAAGTAGAGCAGCAAAATAAAAACAGGCTCAAAAAGACTGAGGAAACTCTAAGAGAGCTCTGTGACAACACAAAAAGAAACAACATCCACATCATAGGGATTCCTGAAGGACAAGAGACTGAACATGGATAGAGAAACTGTTTGAAGAAATCACAGCAGAACACTTTCCTAAATTGATGAAGGAAAAAGTCACACAAGTTCAAGAAGCACAGAGAGTCCCATTAGAGAGGAACACAAGGAGGCTTACACCAAAACACATCATAATTAAATGCCAAAGTTAAGAGACAAAGAAAGAATACTAAAAGCTGCAAGAGAAAAGCAATTAATTACCTACAGAAAAAGCCCCCATAAGGATGACATTGGACTCAGCAACAGAAACCCTTGAGGCCAGAAGGATTTGGCACAAAATATTAAAAATGATGCAAAACAAAAACCTACAATCAAGACTACTTTATCCAGCAAGGCTATTGTTTAAAATTGAAGGAGAAACAAAAACTTCCAGGACCAAAAAAAAAAACAAACCAAAAACAAAACTAACTCTAAGAATTTGTTACAACCAAACCAGTACTGCAAGAAATGTCAAGGGGCCTGTTGTAAGCAGAACAAAGGGAAAAAATCTAGAAAAAGAGTGTTGTAGATTTAAAGAATAGATGGCAATAAGTAAATAATATAAAAAATAACCTTAAATGTAAATGGATTAAATGCTTCAATCAAAAGACATAGGGTAGCTGCATGGATAAGAAAACATGACCCATACATATATTGTCTACAAGAGACTCACCTCAGAACAAAAGATACACATAGACTGAAAGTGAAGAAATGGAAAAAAGTATTTTATGCAAATGGAAATGAAAAAAAAGCTGCGATAGCAATATTTATATCTGACAAAATAAACTTTAAAACAAAAACTATAGTAAGGGATAAAGAAGGTCACATAATGATCAAGGGAGCAATCCAACGGGAGGATATAACTATTGTAAATATTTATGTGCCTCATATAAGAGCACCTAAATTTATAAAGCAGATTTTGATGAACATAAAGGGCCAGATCAGCAGCAATACTATAATTGCAGGGGATTTTAATACCGCACTAACATCAATGGATAGATCCTCCAGACAGAAAATTAACAAAGAAATAGCAGTCTTAAATGACACACTAGATCAACTAGATTTAATAGATATCTTCAGAACCTTTCACCCCAAAGCAGCATAATATACTTTCTTTTCAAGTGCTCATGGTACATTCTCTAGGATAGACCACATGTTATAACACAAAACGAGTCTCAGTAAATTTAAGATTAAAATCATATCAAGCATCCTCTCTGACCCCAATAGCATGAAACTAGAAATAAACTACAATAGAAAAATTGAAAAGCATTCAAACACTTGGAGACTAGCTAAATAGCATGTTATTATATAACAAATGGGATAACAATGAGATCAAGGAAGAAATAGAAAAATTCCTTGAAACAAAGGAAAATGAACACAAAACAACTCAAAATTTATGGGACACAGCAAAAGCAGTCCTGAGAGGGAAGTTCATAGCATTGCAGGCATACCTTAAGAAACAAGAAAAAGCTTAAATAAATAACTTAACCCTTCATCTAAAAGAACTAGAAAAAGAATTTTAAAAAAACCAGAGGAAGTAGAAGGAAGGAAATAGTAAAGATCAGAGTGGAAATAAATTACATAGAGGCTAAAAAAATAATACAGAAGATCAGTAAAACTGATAAGTGGTTCTTTGAAACAAGATTGATGAAACTCTAACCAGATTTATCAAGAAATAAAAAGAGAGAACTCAAATAAATAAAATTAGAAAAGAAAGTGGAGAAATAACAACTGATACCGCAGAAATACAAAGGATTGTAAGAAAATACTATGAAGATCTATATAACAAAAAATTGGACAACCTAGGCAAAATGGATAAATTTCTAGAAACATACAGTCTTCCATAACTCAAGCTAGATGAATCAGGAAACCAAATCAGACTATATACAACAAATGAAATTGAAACAGCTATCAAGAAATTCCTGGCAAAAAAAGTCCTGGACCAGATGGCTTCACTGGTGAATTTCACCAAATATTCAAAGAAGAATTAACACCTATCCTTCTCAAGCAATTTCAAAAATTCAAGAGGAGACGCCTGACCAGGTGGTGGCGCATTGATAGAGCATCGGACTGGGATGCCGAGGACCCAGGTTCAAGACCCTAAGGTTGCCAGCTTGAGCATATGCTCATCTGGTTTGAGCAAAAGCTCACCAGGTTGGACCCAAGGTCCCTGGCTCCAGCAAGGGGTTACTCGATCTGCTGAAGGCCCGTGGTCAAGGCACATATGAGAAAGCAATCAATGAACAACTAAGGTGTTGCAATGTGCAATGAAAAACTAATGATTGATGCTTCTCATCTCTCCGTCCCTGTCTGTCCCTCTCTCTGACTCTCTGTCTCTGTAAATAAAAAAAAAAAAATTCAAGAGGAGAAAAGACTTTCAAGCTCTTTTTATGAGGCAAACATAATCCTCATTTCAAGACCAGTTAAAAACACTACACAGAAAGAAAATTATAGGCCAATATACCTGATGAACTTAAATGCTAAAATTCTCAACAAAATATTAGCAAACTGTATCCAGCAATACATGACAAAAATCATACATCATGATCAAGTGGGATTTATTCTGGGGAGGCAAGGCTAGTACAATATTTGCAAATCAATCAATGTGATTCATCATGTAAACAAAAGGAAGGATAAAAATCACATGATAATATCAATAGATGCAGAAAAAAATCCAACACCCGGCCCTGGCCAGTTGGCTCAGTGGTAAAGTATTGGCCTGGCGTGCAGGAGTCCTGGGTTCAATTCCCGGCCAGGGCACACAGGAGAAGCGCCCATCTGCTTCTCCACCCCGCCCCCTCTCCTTCCTCTCTGTCTCTCTCTTCCCCTCCCACAGTCAAGGCTCCACTGGAGCAAAGTTTGCCCGGGCGCTGAGGATGGCTCTGTGGCCTCTGCCTCAGGCGCTAGAATGGCTCTGATTGCAGCAGAGCGATGCCCCAAGATGGGCAGAGCATCGCCCCCTGGTGGGCATGCCGAGTGGATCCCAGTCAGGCACATGCGGGAGTCTGTCTGACTGCCTCCCTGTTTCCAGCTTCAGAAAAATACAAAAAAAAAAAAAAAATCCAGCACCCATTTATGATCAAAACTGTCAGCAAAGTAGGAATACAGGGACTATACCTCAACATGATAAAGGCCATCTATGACAGGCCCACAGCCAACATCATACTCAATGGGCAAAAATTTAAACCAATCCCTTAAGATCAGGAACAAGGTAGGGGTGCCTCCTTTTACCACTCTTATTTAACATAGTTCTGGAAATCCTAGCCACAGCAACCAGACAAGAAGAAATAAAAGGCATCCAAATTGGAGAAGAGGAAGTAAACTATTGTTATTTGCTGATGATATGATATTGTACATAGAAAACCCTGAAGTCTCAGTCAAAACACTACTATACCTGATAAATGAATTCAGCAAGGTGGTAGGATATAAAATTAATAGTCAGAAATCAGTGGCATTTTTTTACACCAACAATAAAATGCCTGTAAGAGAAATTAAAGAAAAAATTTCATTCACTATTGCAACAAAAAAAAATAAAGTACCTAGGAGTAAATTTAACCAAGGAAATAATAGACTTTTACTCAGAAAATTATAAAACATTGGTAAAAGAAATCAAGGAAGATACTAACAAATGGAAGCATTTACTGTGTTCATGGGTATGAAGTATTAAAATCATTAAAATGTCTGTATTACCCAAAGAAATCTATAAATTCAATGCAATTCCTATTAAAATACCATTGGCATACTTCAAAGATACAGAACAAATATTCCAAAATATTTATATGGAACCAAACAGAACACAAATAACCTCAGCAATCTTGAAAATGAAGAATAAAGTGCGAGGTATCACACTTTCTGATATTAAGTTATACTACAAGGCCATTGTACTCAAAACAGCTTGGTACTGGCATAAGAACAGGCATACAGATCAATGGAACAGAACAGAGAACCCAGAAATAAACCCATGCCTTTATGGTCAATTGATACTGGACAAAGGAGGTAAGAGCATACAATGGAGTAAAGACAGTCTCTTTAATAAATGGTGTTGGAAAAATTGGACAGGTACATGCAAAAAAATGAAACTAGACCACCAATTTACACCATTCACAAAAATGAACTCAAAATGAATAAAAGACTTAAACCTAAGTCAAGAAACCATAACATCTTGGAAAAAAACATAGGCAGTAAACTCTCCCATATCTCTTATATAAATATTTTTGCCAATTTATCTCCATGGGCTAGTGAAATAAAGGACAGGATGAACAAATGGGACTATATCAAACTAAAAAGTTTTCTCACAGCAAAAGACACCATTAACAAAATAAAAAGACAACACACACAACGGGAGAACATATTCGCCAATACGTCTTATAAGGAGTTAATAACCAAAATTTATAAAGAACTTCTAAAACTAAACACAAGGAAGGTAAACAATCCAATTTAAAAAATGGGTAAAGAAACTGAATAGATATCTCACCAAAGAGGACACACAGATGACCAATAGGCATATGAAAAATGTTCAACATCACTAATCATCAGAGAAATGCAAATTAAAACCACAATGAGATATCACCTCACACCCGTCAGAATGGTGCTCATTAACAAAACAACACACAATAAGTGCTGGCAAGGGTGTAGAGAAAAGGGAACCCTTCTATACTTCTGGTAGGAAATGCAGACTTGTGCAGCCACTGTGGAGAACAGTATGGTGTTTCCTCAAAAAATTAAAAATGGAACTACCTTTTGACCCAGCTATTCCACTTTTAGGACTATATCCTAAGAATACCAAATCACTGATTCAAAAGAAGATATGCACCCTTATGTTTATTGCAGCATTGTTTATAGTAGCCAAGATCCGGAAACAGGTGAACTGTCAATCAGTGGATGATTGGATTATAAAGCAGTGGTACATATACACAATGGAATACTATACAGCCATTAAAAAGGAGACCTTACCTTTTGCGGTAGCATGGGTGTACCTGGAGATTATTATGCTAAGTGAAATAAGCCAGGCAGAGAAAGATAATATCATATGATCTCACTTATATGTGGAATTTAATGAACAAAGTGAACTGAGTAATGGAATAGAGGCAGAGGTGGGGTCACACGGACCAGAGAGACAGCAGTCACAGGGAAGGGGAATGAGGAAATGAGATCAGAGATGGTGAAGGGATTAGTGAAAAAAAAAAATATATATATATATATACATATATAACACAGAGATACAGAAATCAGGTCAGCAAATCCTAGAGGAAAGGGGGAAGGAAGTTCAAGGGAGGGGGACCGAGGGGGTATAAAAAGGGGCACAGAGATGGGGGTGAGGGTGTTATATTCAGTGGGACACTTGAATTCATGTAAACACAATAAATTAAAATTAATAAAAAAAATAACATTTTCTAACTTACCTTTCTAAAAGATATCGCTGAATGCTGTGTGGAGAATATTGGGTTGCTGTCAGGGATGGGGATATGAAAAGTAGAAGCAAGAAGACCCATTAGAAAACTTTGCAAAAGCTTATGCTAAAGGTGTAAATGTCTTAGACTGCATTCGTAGCAGCTGAGGTGATGAGACATGGTCAAGATTTAGAATATATTTTGAAGGAAGAGCTGATAGAATTTTCTGGTGAATTTTAATAAGGAATATGAGGAGAAAAAGAGTCAAGGATGCCTCCTGGCTCTCTGGCCTGAGCAAGTAGAGACATACTGGTGCCAATCATCGAAATGCGATAATCTAGGGAGTAGCAGGTTGGAAGGCCAGAGGGATTATACTAATCAAATCCAGTTGCCATAACAAAATACTATAGACTGAGCTTTAAACAACAGATTTCTTTCTCACTGTTCTAGAGGTGGATAAGTCTAAGATCAAAGTGCCAGCTAATTTGGTTTCTGGGGAGGCTAGTAGATGATTGCCTTCTTGCTGTGTTCCCACACAGTCGGGGAAGGGGGGGAGAGAGAAAGCAAGTTCTCTCATGTCTCTATAAAGTCATTAATCCCATTAGGCCAGGATTTCACCCTCATGACCTCATCTAACCCTAATTACCTCCTAACTACATCCATCTCCAAACACCATCACACTGGAATTTACAGCTTCAGTGTATTAATTCCATGTGGCAGAGGTGGAAACACAACCATTCATTCCATAACTGGGAGATACAGTTTTGGCCATTTTTCTGCTTTTCTTTACTGCAGATGCAGACATATCTATCAATCATTCAAGTGAAGATGAGTAGACAGGTACAGGAGTGCGGAGCTCAGGGAAAGCTTGAGGCTAGAGATATAAATTTAGAAGGCATCAGCATATAGATTTTAAATCACAAAGGGATGGAAACACCTGGAAAGTTGAAGGCAAAGGAAAACTGAGGCTCCTTTTAGAAGTGAAAGAGTTGTATAATTCAGTAAAGGAGACTAAGAAAGAGAGATTTCAGAGGTAATGGGAACACTAGCAAAGTATGGTGTCTCAGAAACCAAAGGAGGAAAAATGTGTTTCAAGAAAGCGAGACAGTTTGTGTCAAATTCTGTTGACTAGACCAGTACAATGTGAACTAAGAACTGTCCGTTGGATTTAGCTAAAAGGAGAATGGGGATATAGAGGAGAATGGTTTGCATAGAGCAAAGGTCGGGAATCTATGGCTCACAAGCCAGATGTGGATATTTTGATGGATACATTTGGCTCACAGAAAAATGTTTGATAAAAGAAATAATAGCGTTAAAAATATAAAACATTCTCATGTATTACAATCCACTCACTTCCTACCACTCATGTTCATGGTTGCGGGTGGCTGGAGCCAATCACAGCTGTCCTCCGGGACAACACCAAATTTTTATTGGATAATGCATAATGTACACGGGTCATTGTATGGCTCTCACGGAATTACATTTCAAAATATAAGGTCTACCAGAAAGTTCTGTCCATTTCTATCACAACAAGTTTTGACACGTAAGCACATGTTTATTTGGCACATATGTGCCTCTCTTTTTATCACTTAATGTATACATACTGACGTAGCAAATTAACTAAAACAAAGTTGATTCATGTTAGTCTTATGTATGAAGCGATAGTGTACCCATGGCTACTGATAAAGTTCATTTATGCCACTATAATTTTTTACGAATTTCAACAAGGAAGAAATGCTACAGAAGCATGTCTGTCACATCCACCATATTCCCCGGACTTAGCATCATCTGACTATCACTTGTTTTTGTCCTTACAAAATTTTTTGAAGGGCAAAAAAATTCAAAAATGAAGAAGATACCAAACAAGCACTGGTTCAATTTTTCATATCAAAAGATAAAACATTTTTCGGCCTGACCTGTGGTGGCACAGTGTCAACCTGGAAATGCTGAGGTCGCCGGTTCGAAACCCTGGGCTTGCCTGGTCAAGGCACATATGGGAGTTGATGCTTCCTGCTCCTCCTCCCTTCTCTCTCTCTGTTTCTCTTTCTCTCTCTCCCTCTCTCTCTCCTTTCTAAAATGAATAAATAAAATTAAAATTAAAATTAAAAATAAAAAGATAAAACATTTTCCCAAAATGGGATATACAAATTGCCCTCACACTGGCAAGAAATCATTAATAATAATGGCAATGGCATTATTTAATAAAGTTTATTGATGGTAAGAAAAATTTGTATTTTGTTTTGTTCCAAAAATGGACAGAACTTTCCGGTAGACCTTATATGTGGCATTCATGGCTATCTCAGCCAAAAAAATTACCAACCCCTGCTACAGAGTAACAGAGAAAACATCCTGAATGAAGCAGGTTGGAGGAAAGGAAGTGAAGAGATGCCAATGAAGAGTACAGACACAGAAGCCTCTTGAAGTTTTTACTACAAGAGAGAGCCAAGAACTCAGGCAACAACAGTTAGAGGGGATATGGGATATAAGGATAAGTACCATATTTTTCGCTCCATAAGATGCACCTGACCATAAGACACCCTTAGGTTTTAAGAAAGAAAATAAGAAAAAAAATTCTGAACCAAATGGTGTGTTAAAATATTTAATAAAATACCATACTTTTTGCTCTGTAAGACACACGGGCATTTTCCCTTCCATTTGGAGGGGGGGTGCATCTTACAGAGCGAAAAATATGGTATTTTTCTTTATGAGACATAATACAACCTGTATTTATGCTGATGGAGAATTGTCCAGTAGAAAACTAGAAATTTAAGATATAAGAGAAAGGTAGGATAATCATAGAAGTGAAATCCTGAATTGGTCCAGAGGGAATTGGATGCCTGTCCAAATGGAGGGATTGGCCATACAGAGGAACATGGTTTCCAGTTTAAAAGAAGAGAAGGCAGGGTACATGGAGACAGATGTGGGAATGGGAAGATGAACTGATTCTCTTTTTACTTCTCGTATTTCTCCATTTTGAATTGAAATAAGAAGCAAGATCATTAGCTGAGGATGAAGAGGAGAAGTCTTAGAAGTTGGAGGAAAAAGGAAAGTATATTGCAAAAACGTTAGTTTAGAAAATAGAATAAATTGACTAAGTAAATGTAGTAGTACTGGTGAAGGTCCGTTGAAGATCAGTGACTACAAATACAAAATGAGACCAAAGGACATTTCTCTATGAAAAATGAAGTCAGCCTCTGCTTTTTCCTGGCTACCTTTGCTATTTGGGATTAGGTGGAGAATTGGGTTTTAAAAGGATTAGGGTTTTGCTTGGTGAATAAGACAAAAGAAGGAAAGATTTTTAAAAAATTATTCCCAGTTGTACTTTGCTCAAAACAATTTCCCTAACTAAAACCAATTGTGTATGCTGGAATGTAGGCGTTCAAATTTTTTTCTTAGTCATGCCATAACTAAAAAACTCAAAAGCTGAAAAATAGCTTTCCCAGCATAAGCACTATAATTTCTTCTATCTCTCACTCATTTAATTCAAGTTGAAGATTCTATTTTTTCTTTTTACCAGTTTTTCTTACATAATACATAATAGCATAAATTGTAGAGAAATACTTATGAATGTTATTAACTTTTGAGTTTCAAAACAACTTGTCATAAGAATGTTCAGAAAAATATGCTATTCAAACAAGGAGTTTTATTTAAAATGGTTCAGATTATATTTAGTGACTGCATATAACTCCATAATTCCATGAAAACTAAAGTTAACTTAGTTTTATTGAGAGCCACGATAAAAGCAGTGATTCAAATCCTAATTAAACAAATCTGTGGGGGGAGGGAGCCTATCTAATCCAATAGAGTTAAAAAAAAAAAGCAGAGATCTTACTCCATTTGAAATGTAATCTTTCGGTCTCTCACCTCTTCCCCCCCACCCCTTATTTCTGCTATCCCATTTTTTCTAGAGTGGAAAGATGCAAACTGGGAGCGTACAAATTAAGAATTTGGCACCGTAGAAATGCCGAAGACAGGAAGGTGTCACTATTGGAGCCTAGATGGTGTCAGATAGTCTCTTCCCTTCTTGCCTGGTCAGAACATGGTGGTGTGTATTATCTAGGGCAGTGGTCCCCAACCTTTTTTGGGCCACGGACCGGTTTAATGTCAGAAAATATTTTCACGGACCGGCCTTTAGGGTGGGACGGATAAATGTATCACGTGACCAAGACAAGCATCAAGAGTGAGTCTTAAATAGATGTAACAGAGGGAATCTGGTCATTTTTAAAAAATAAAACATCATTCAGACTTAAACATAAATAAAACGGACATAATGTAAGTTATTTATTCTTTCTCTGCGGACCAGTACCAAATGGCCCACGGACCGGTACCGGTCCGCGGCCCGGGGGTTGGGGACCACTGATCTAGGGATCTTAAAACTTCAAATCAATAATTTCTTATAGACCAAACAAAGAGATTATAAATCTGGAAGATTTAATAAGGGTTGTTTGTTTTGTTTGTTTTTTACTGAGTAAAAAACATGCGGGTAGATTTGGGGTCCGTTTAGTTGGTACCTTTGACTTTTAGCTGCTGTAGCTCCATGTCCAGGCCTGAAATATAGGAAACTGGCTTGCTCTAGTCTCTAAGTTTAAGGAGAACAAAGAAGAAAACAAAAACTTTTCAATTTCCATCTCTATTGTCCAACTAGTTTACAACAGTCAGAATGGCAACTAAGATTCAAGGTAGATACTTTACCCAGAATTAAAAAGTAGCCATGTAATAGAAGTATCCATTTTGTATGTTTCTCATTATTAACTTGATTATGCATACATAGGAGCCTAAGACCAACAATGAACTTCAACATCAGGTATATTGGACAGAATTGAGAGAAGAGCCAGGAAATAAGGTAAAGGGGTATTAAAACATAGTCTCTAAGAACTTTGGTTTCAGTATTCTCCTGTGAGCTTGCTGTTTATTATCCATGGTTCTTAACTTTTGGGAGTTAGGAATAATCATGGATTTCTTTGAGAACTTAATGAAGGCCATTGTTACCAGACTGGGGCCAGACCGGAATGGGTCTGCTCAGCTGGCCGTTGAGTTCTCGATTTCATGAAGAAAAGATTTCCTAACACGAGTCCAGGTGATTTTGAGAGTATGCTTATTAAAGCTGGTGACCATGCAGCAAGGAGGGTCTAGAATAGTAGGAGAAGCAACAAGAGAGAGCCTAGACAGTCTTCTTTGGCTCTCTAGAAACGTCATAGGAAACAAGTGAGCCACACTGGGCTGCGTAAATTCACTGAAAACAAAAGTCACAGTGACGGAAGTGACCTAGGCAGGGCTGCTTTAAGCTCACCGGAAAGTCAGAGAAATGGGGGCCTTGGAGACAGGTTCAGGGGGTAAGCCTGGGATGAGCCGCTGCTGCTTGCTTGCTCTCCTGCTTGCAAATTATGTATGGATGCTTAGATTGTAGAAGGAGAGTAAAGATTTCATGCCAGAGAAAAGGCATGAGTGTGCCCCAGAAAGAGTCCACATTGGGTCCATTGTCTTGACACTTTTTATCTCTCTTCAGTTGGCTGGACTCTTAGAAGTGTCAGGGAGGATCTTAACAAAATTTTTATTAGCTTTTTAGGTGTGTCCTTCAATATTTTGATTCATCTAAATGTACTTAAAAGGAGGTCAGGGTTATTTTCTGGTTAGTTTTCAACAAACGTCATCAAAGAGTGACTGGGACCAAGGCCAGTCTGTGCAGGGTCAGTCTGGAATGTGTAAACCATTTGCTGCTAAGTGTCCTTGGTTAAGGAAGATAAAACCTTGTGATTCATTAGTTAGCTGTAAATTGCTCAAATTGTTTGGCCTTGTTTAGTTATTTTGTCTCAGTTTCCCTTATTCCACTTGCCAAGGAATTTTCCTAGCTTCTTACTATCCTGCTTCACTTAAAAATTTAAATATATACATAAAATTTTGAAAACAATGTCAAAAGTTAGTGAACCCAAGATAAGAGGTTAGAATCTTAAATAGTTTGATATAGTCTCATTTATTTATTTTTGCCTTTACTTCCCTTGCCTTTGGGGTCAAATTCAAAAAAATGTTCTCTACAACCAAGGCCTATAAGTTTATTATCTATGTCTTTTTCTATCTAATTTGTTGTTTCAGAACTTATATTTAGGTCTTTGATCCATTTTAAATGAATTTTTGTACATGGGGCATCTACAATGTAAGGTATTTTTCCCCGAGAAGGAAGGAAGAGGTCTAGAGCCACAAAGTGTGGAATAACAAAAAGGCTTTATTCAGTACAGAGTGCACATCCCACCCGGCAAGGTTCTCTGGTCCCGAGGTAAGATGGAGGCCAGGGAAGTCACAAGGATTAATTAAACCACGTGGGAGATATTTAAAGGGGTCCCTCTAGGGAAGTCGAGCTAACATGACGTGGTGAAATCCCACTGGCTGGTAGACAGTCGCTTTTTTCCAAACGGTTCCTGTGAAGCCTCTTTTGGCGTGCTTGGTTGTGGGCAGTCCTAGCCAAAGTTCAGGGGTCTGGGTTCCCCAAGTGACCATCCCCCATTATCCACCGACTTTACATTCTGACCTTTTGTGTTAAATAGAAAAAGGGGCGCCGTTTATTCATCTGGCTACCTCCTGCTGAATAGGGGCATCGTGGGGAGGGGGAGATCGGAAGGTGGTGGCTTGGAGGGGTGTCAGGAGGAACATCTGTGTGGCTGTGACTGGAGAAACTTTGTGGATGCGGTCCTGTAAGGATTTTAAAAAAAGAGGAGTAATAAGGGGATTTGCAGGGTCCAGCCTTTTGGTGAACTGGAGATGGATGGAGTCCAGTGGTTCTGACTGCCAGTGGTCCTGTAAGGAGGCAAGCTTGAGGTAAAACTGCATGTCAGGAGTGGTGTAAAAAGGGGAAAGGAAAGGGTCCCATCCATTCCCATAACCGAGACCTGTGAGGGAACTAGAGGTCTACAGTGTGATGGCAAAACAGAGAAGGTAGCCCTTGTGTCCACAGAAATGAGATGGACTTACCCACTTGTTGCAGCATACCCTGGGTTCTCCGAGTCCAGGCTGTGTCCTAGAGTTCGAGCAATGCACCCACCTGGCTGGATTGGCCTCCCATTCGGGTGGCTTGTCCTCCACGTAGAGGCGCTGAGGAAAAACCTGTTGCCCAAAGGGGCAATCACTCTGCCAGTGACCGGGCTGCTTGCAGTCAGGGCAGTGTTCAGTGGGCAGCCACGGGCAGGGGCCCTGCCAGGACCAGTGACCCTGCTTGCCACACTTAAAGCAAGCTGCTGGTGGTTCTGCTGGTGTCAGGGTTGCCACAAGAGCCGGGGTTTGGAGTGTTACCTTCTGCTGCATGTGGGCCTGGTGAACAGCCTTGGCCTGTTTTAGTTGGGACTGTTAAAAACTTTAAATGCCATATTCACAGGTTCCGGATAGAGGTTTGGGGGTTTGGGAATAAGAGGAGGAGGGCTCATGTGGAGCCCGGCACCCAGATCTGGCAGAAAACGCTGGAGCCAAAGGAAGGACAGGGCCAGAACTTCCTGCAAGAAAATTGGGGTTGGACATCCTGAAAACCGGTGTAAGAGCCAATGCCAGGCTGAGAAAGGCCTGACAGAGGAGGGACTTAAGAACACAGTGAAGGGAGGGGCCCCTGGCCAGCAGGGGAAGAGAAAGAGAGATGGTAGTAGATGGCAAATAAGAAACAGGTTTTTGAGAGGGCTCTCAGAGGGAAGAGACCCGAGCACAAAAGAGGTCTGCAGAGGGACCAGAGAAAAGTCCTGAGAGAGGGAGAGAGAGAGGGGCGGGGGGAGAGAGAGAAAGAGAGACGCGCCCCCTGGGGGTCAGGCAGGAGGGAAAGAGAGTTGGGAGTCTGCGGAGAAGGAAAGATCAGAAATAGAGGTTTTAGGTGAGGTTTCTCTGGCCAGAAAAAGGCCTGTGCAGTGGAACAGGTGGCACAGAGATTAAGGACAGGTGCGCGAATAATTAGAAGCCATGTATGTAAGAGATCTCCAATCAGTTCCCAGCTTTTTTTTGGCAATAGTTAAATTGGTGAGGGTGTTAAAACTGAAAGTCCCTTCAGGAGGCTAATTGAGTGGGTTCTGTGGCCTGGCCACAGCGGAGAAGAAGAACAGTTTCTTCTTCTTTAGGGAGAGAGATTCCTGTGCCCCAACAGCCGCCCTCAGTCCTCTGAGTGGACAGATTTGAGTATTAGCATCCTAAAAACTCAAGGTCTGGCCACAGACGAAAATGGTAAAGTGGATGTGCTTGGGGAGGTCTCCACAAGCACATGCTCACTCAGAACGGAAAATAGTTCCCTGAGGTAGCTACGGTTTCAGACAGGGAGTCTCAGAGGAAAGAACTGAGAGGAAGACTGGAGGCAGGGGACTTACCGCACCGTGCGCTGAAGTGGGTGGAAGGTCAGAGATCCTGGTTCTTTCTCGGAGGGGATGAGAAAGAGGAGCGGTCCTTGTGGACTTCTAACTCCTTCCGGTTTTTTGGCACCAAAATGTAAGGTATTACAAAGAAAGACAAGCGGGGCGGCCATTTTACCCGGTCTCCTGGTCGGCGTGCACGCAGTTAGTGGGCGAGAGATTTCTTCCTAGGCCCTGAGAGTGGGTGCCCATGTTGCCCCATGGAGAGGCAGGGTCAGAGGCCTTTCTGTGGGCCGAGGGCAGAGTCTCTGGGCAGCCCCAGCGCCCTGGGAAAGCCACGCATGGGAGGGAGTGAGAACTAATTCCAACAGTGGAGATTTTCCATGCTGGAGGGGGTTTCACTCAGAGAGAAACGCGGCCGGCCTCATATCCTGGTCTGTGCGCGCAGATAGTGAATGAGAGATTCCTCCGAGTGCCTCGGCAGTGCACGCCCGTGTTATCGCACAGAGGGGCAGAATCAGGGGCCTTTGTGTGGGCCAAAGCAGAATTTTGGGCCGCCCCAGCGCCTTGCAAAAGCCGCACATGGGGACGGAGTGAGACTCAATTCAAACGCTGCAACTTTTCCCTGCGGTTGGGGGTTTCACTCAGAGCGTGAGACTGCTGACCGGATATCCTGGTCTGCGCGCGCAGCCAGTGAGTGAGAGTTTCCTCCAAGCGCCCCGGAAGTGGGCGCCCGCCTGTGTTACTGGACAGAGTGGCAGACAGAGCCAGAGGTCTTTGAGTGGGCGGAAAGCCCGCCTAATTATGCTAGCAGCTCTGACTGATTGAGCCTTACACAGAGCCCTGTGCTGAGTGGAAATAGAGTGGGGAGTTGCCAGCTCTTTGAGCCTCTTACTATCCAGGCAGAGGCAGCAGCAACCCCATAGCTGGATTAGCAGGCTACTAATTGAGGAAGGAAAGACTAGGAGAAAGGCTCCAGGAACACGGACTCTCTCACTGTCGGAGCCTATAAATGCTAATGAGCCTCGACTGCCAACGAGACTAAAGCACAATACATGACATTGCCATAGAGACTTATCAACTGCAAACCTCTACCTGAGCGTGCCAAAGGGGCAGAACCCGGGGTACAGAGTCACCAACCAGGAAGAGGGAGAGAAAAGAAAAAGCAAGAAGATAACCTCTCAAAATCAAGAATAATCTGCAGACTTTATAACCTATCCCATTTTATTATATTTGTTCATTTGTTTCTCTTATCTTCATTCTTGATACTTTTTTTCCTCCTCCAATTTGGCCGATTAACTCTCTGCCGGTCTTACTCTCTCCTCTCCTTGAACTACACTACCCATAAGTGTTTCATCTCCCATTATCTTTTCTCTTCTCTTCCTTTCTCTCTATGAGGGTTGCACTCCAAAACCCTTAACTCTCTCTCTCTCTCTCTCTCCTTTCTTTTTTCTTCTTTTAGTGGTTCCCTCTTTTTCTCTCTCTCTCTCTTTCTTTTCTCCCTCTATATTAGTTTCTTCCTTTCTCCTTTACATCTCCTCTCATTCAAACCTCAAAAACAAACAAATTATCTTCTCTGGGACTCAAACTTATGTTTGTGGCATTTTGGAGGGATTTTACTTCACCTTTTTAACTCACTAGCAGTGCTCCCATCCCTGGCTCTCCATTTTATCTAGTTCTTGTTCCACTAAATACAATAGTAATTTTTTAATTTGTCCCCCCATTTTTCCGTTTTCCTCTTATTCCTCTCATCATAACTCTTAGACAACCAACACCTAAAAGCAAATCTTTTTATTCTTGACCCAAATTTTTTCCTTATTTGCTTTTTGTGGGTCCATACGCTCTTTTTTTTTTTTCTTTTTTTTTTCTTTTTTCTTTTTTTTTCTTTTTTTTTTTTTTTTTTGCCCTTTAATTACTTTTCCCCATTTCAGGCCCTCCATCACAGGCATTGTTTGTTATAATTCACAGTTCACCACAAGATTTTCTCAAGAAAGAGAGGAGAGGAGAGGAGAGGAAAAAAGGAGGGGGGGAATAATTTCCTTTTTTTAAAATTTTTATTTTATTTTATTTTTCTTTATTTCATTATTAATTTTTTTTTAAAAAAACTCTTTTCGATTTTTTATTTTTTTATTTTATTTTTTTTAACTTTTTATTCTTTATTAAATCTCATTAATACTATCAACAAAACCACCCTCAGATGCCATTAAGGAAGAGAAAATCGAATATCATGGATACAAAAGAAAGAGAAGTAACACAGGTAGATGAGGAAAAATCTATGGAGAAAAAATTTAATATATTGGAAACCTTGGAGCTAAATGACAGAGAATTCAAGATAGAAATCCTAAAAATCCTCCGAGATATACAAGAAAACACAGAAAGGCAATTTAGGGAGCTCAGAAAACAACTCGATGAACACAAAGAATATATGTCCAAGGAAATTGAAACTATAAAAACAAATCAAACAGAGATGAAAAACTCAATTCACGAGCTGAAAAACTAAGTAACAAGCTTAGCTAATAGAACAGGTCAGATAGAAGAGAGGATTAGTGAAATAGAAGACAAGCAACTTGAGGCACAACAGAGAGAAGAAGAAAGAGACTCAAAAATTTAAAAAAAATGAGATAGTCCTACAAGAATTATCTGACTCCATCAAAAAGAATAACATAAGAATTATAGGTATATCAGAGGGAGAAGAGAGAGAAAATGAAATGGAGAACATACTCAAACAAATAATAGATGAGAACTTCCCAAGCCTGTGGAAAGAACTAAAGCCTCAAGTTCAAGAAGCAAACGGAACTCCGAGTTTTCTTAACCCCAACAAACCTACTCCAAGGCATATCATAATGAAATTGACACAAACCAACAGCAAAGAAAAAATTCTCAAGGCAGCCAGGGAAAAGAAGAATACAACATATAAAGGAAGGCCCATTAGATTATCATCAGATTTCTCAGCAGAAACTCTACAAGCTAGAAGAGAGTGGACCCCAATATTTAAAGTCCTGAAAGAGAGTAACTTTCAGCCACGAATACTATACCCATCAAAGCTATCCTTCAAATATGAAGGAGAAATAAAAACATTCACAGATACAGAAAAGATGAGGGAATTTATCATCAGAAAACCCCCACTCCAGGAATTACTAAAGGGGGTTCTCCAATCAGATACAAAGAACAAAAAAAAACAGAGCCACAAGTAAAAGCTCCAAGAAGAACACAATAAAACCAAATTTAAACTGTGACAACAACAAAAAGAAAGAGGGGGAGAAGATGGAGATTAACAGTAGCAAAGGACAATGGAGTGCAAAAGTACTCACAAAATAGTTCGCTACAATGAACAGGGTAGGGACCCTTTTCATTACTCAAAAGTAACCACCATTGAAAAAACCACCACAGAAGCACATGAGATAAAAAAGATAGCAACACAGGAAAGATGTATGGAATACAACCAAATAAAAACAATAGATAGAAAAACAAAAGAGAAGGATCAAACAAGACACAAAACTAACAGAAAGCAAGATAGAAAATGGCAATAGGGAACTCACAAGTGTCAATAATTACACTAAATGTAAATGGATTAAACTCACCAATAAAAAGGCACAGAGTAGCAGAATGGATTAAAAAAGAAAATCCAACTGTATGCTGCCTACAGGAAACTCATCTAAGTAACAAGGATAAAAACAAATTCAAAGTGAAAGGCTGGAAAACAATACTCCAAGCAAATAACATAAAAAAAAAGCAGGTGTAGCAATACTCATATCGGATAATGCTGACTACAAAACAGGAAAAGTACTCAGAGACAAAAATGGCCATTTCATAATGGCTAAGGGGACATTGAATCAAGAAGACATAACAATTCTTAATATATATGCACCAAACCAAGGAGCACCAAAATATATAAGACAGCTACTTATTGATCTTAAAACAAAAACTGACAAAAACACAATCATACTTGGAGACCTCAATACACCGCTGACGGCTCTAAATCGGTCATCCAAACAGAGAATCAACAAAGACATAGTGTCCTTAAACAAAACACTAGAACACCTGGATATGATAGACATCTACAGGACATTTCATCCCAAAGTGACTGAGTATACATTTTTCTCAGGTGTACATGGATCATTCTCAAGAATTGACCATATGTTGGGCCACAAAAACAACATCAGCAAATTCAGAAAAATTGAAGTTGTACCAAGCATATTTTCTGATCATAAAGCCTTGAAACTAGAATTCAACTGCAAAAAAAGTGGAAAAAAATCCCACAAAAATCTGGAAACTAAACAACATACTTTTAAAAAATGAATGGGTCAGAGAAGAAATAAGTGCAGAGATCAAAAGATATATACAGACTAATGAAAATGACAATACGACATATCAGAATCTATGGGATGCAGCAAAAGCAGTGATAAGAGGAAAGTTCATATCACTTCAGGCATATATGAACAAACAAGAGAGAGCCCAAGTGAACCACTTAACTTCCCACCTTAAGGAACTAGAAAAAGAAGAACAAAAACAACCCAAAACCAGCCGAAGAAAGGAGATAATAAAAATCAGAGCAGAAATAAATGAATTAGAGAACAGAAAAAGTATAGAAAAAATTAATAGAACAAGGAGCTGGTTCTTTGAAAAGATCAACAAAATTGACAAACCCTTGGCAAGACTTACCAAGGAAAAAAGAGAAAGAACTCATATAAACAAAATCCAAAATGAAAGAGGAGAAATCACCACGGACACCGTAGATATACAAAGAATTATTGTAGAATACTATGAAAAACTTTATGCCACTAAATTCAACAACCTAGAAAAAATGGATAAATTCCTAGAACAATACAACCTTCCTAGACTGAGTCAAGAAGAAGCAGAAAGCCTAAACAGACCTATCAGTAGAGAAGAAATAGAAAAAACCATTAAAAACCTCCCCAAAAATAAAAGTCCAGGCCCTGACGGCTATACCAGCGAATTTTATCAAACATTCAAAGAAGACTTGGTTCCTATTCTACTCAAAGTCTTCCAAAAAATTGAAGAAGAAGCAATACTTCCAAACACATTTTATGAGGCCAACATAACCCTCATACCAAAACCAGGCAAGGATGGCACAAAAAAAGAAAACTACAGACCAATATCTCTAATGAATACAGATGCTAAAATACTAAACAAAATACTAGCAAATCGAATACAACAACATATTAAAAAAATAATACATCATGATCAAGTGGGATTCATCCCAGAATCTCAAGGATGGTTCAACATACGTAAAATGGTTAACGTAATACACCATATCAACAAAACAAAGAACAAAAACCACATGATCTTATCAATAGACGCAGAAAAGGCTTTCGATAAAATACAACACAATTTTATGTTTAAGACTCTCAACAAAATGGGTATAGAAGAAAAATATCTCAACATGATAAAGGCCATATATGATAAACCATCAGCTAACATCATATTAAATGGCACTAAACTGAAGGCTTTCCCCCTTAAATCAGGAACAAGACAGGGTTGTCCACTCTCTCCACTCTTATTTAATGTGGTACTAGAGGTTCTAGCCAGAGCAATCAGACAAGACAAAGAAATAAAAGGCATCCATATCGGAAAAGAAGAAGTAAAGGTATCACTTTTTGCAGATGATATGATCCTATACATCGAAAACTCCAAAGAATCCACAAAAAGACTACTAGAAACAATCAGCCAATACAGTAAGGTCGGAGGATACAAAATTAACATAACTGTGCCTCAGTTGGTTCTTTTCCTTTGTGCTTCTGTCTGTTGCTTTTGTTTGGTGGTATTCCATACTTCTTTCCTTTGTTTCCTTTTTTTTTTAAAGCTATGTGTCTCAGTGTTAGGGGTTTTATTTGTGTGTGTGTGTGTGTGTGTGTGTGTGTGTGTGTGTGTGTGTGTGGTTACCATTAGGTTTATGAAAAATAAAGTTTCATATATATATAATAGTCCTTTTTCTTTTGAATGCATCTAATTTTCATCCTCCTTTGCAAATTCAGGACTTTACTTTCTCTTTTTTATGTTTTTGTGACTCAAGTTATCCCTGTTTATGGTGTAAGTCTGCTGGTGATCTTACTTGTAGTTTTGTCACCTTTAATTCTTCGTTTCAGGTAGAATAACTCTATTGAGTATTTCCTGCAATGGAGGTCTTCTGGTGATAAATTCCCTCAGCTGTTGTATGTCTGCAAAAGTCTCTATTTCTTCTTCATATCTAAAGGATAATTTTGGTGATATATAATTCTTGGATGGTAATTTCTCTCTTTTAGTAGTTTTAACATTTGGTTTTATTCTTTTCTAACTTGTAGAGTTTCTGCTGAGAAGTCTAATGATAACTTAATGGGCTTTCTTTTAGTGGCTTCTTTATTCATTTTCCTGACTGTTTTGAAAATTCATTCTTTGTCATTAAATGTTGATAGTTTTAATACAATGTGCCTTGGAGAAGGCCTCTTTGGATTGAGATAACTAGGTGTTCTGTTTGTTTCTTGGATTCAAGGATCTGGCTTTTTCTATAGGCTTGGGAGGTTCTCATCAACTATTTGTTTTGTTTTGATTTGTTTTTTTGCTTGCTTATTTGTTTTAAGCATGCAAAACAGACAGAAAGACATACAGGGACAGACAGGAAGGGAGAGAGATGAAAAGCATCAACTCATTGTTGCAGCACCTTAGTAGTTCATTGATTGCTTTCTTATATGTTCTTTGACCACGGGGCTTTAGCCAAACCAGTGATGCCTTGCTCAAACCAGTGACCTTGGGCTTCAAGCTAGCAACCCTGCACTTAGCTGGTGAGCCTGTGCTCAAGTTGAATGAGGCTAGGCTCAAGCCAGTGACCTCAGGGTTTCAAATCTGGGTTCTCAGCATCCTAGGCCAATGCTCTATCCATTGAGGTACCACTTGTTCAGGCTCTTATCCTTTTAAAAAAACTGATTTTTTATTTTTCAAGCAAAACAGAGATTCAAAGATATAGAAAACATTTTGACAGTGGTCAAAGGGGATGAGGATTGAGATACTGGGTGAAAATACGAAGGAATTAAGAAGTATAAATTGGTAGTTATAGAATAGTCATAGGGACATAAAATATAGCATAATGAATATAGTCAAATATTGTAATAACTATATATGATATCAGATGGATAATAGATTGGTTGGGGTGATCACTTCATAGGTTATATAAATTTTTAGTCACTGGGTTGTACACCTGACTAATATAATAATGTATGTCAACTGTAATTGATCCTATATAATCTTAAAAATGCAGCCATTAAATTATTTATGATGTGAAGTTCTGAATATGATGTAAAAGTGTAATGATGTCTTGGGTATGTGTTTTTTGTGAATCTTTATTTTCTTCAAAATTTAAAAGGCTTATGTGCTGAAACAAAAAACCATAGAATAACTGCTAACTGAAAAGGTTCTGGTATAGTAAAAGAATATCATCAGAAACATTCCTAGATATTTTTAAGGCCTAATAATTTATATTCACCCATTTTAGTCTCAGTCTCATCTCTTGTTATAGAAACTGCTTTTCTGAAGGAGATTATGTAATGATTCAGGGTAATCAAATCCCAATCTACATACTCAAGATTGTAACAGTGGCTATCAAATACTTCAAAAGATGTTTTTAAAACTTCCAAAATATAGTCAAAAGAAGCCTTTTGACCAGTGGAGTATACCTATTCAGGATCTGTAAAATGGATATAATTTCTAAGCTGTGATACTCAGAAAGCTCTAATTCTGTGATAGGCATCTCCTTCATATATAATTAGGTTAACACCTATCTTTTCTTCTTCTCCTTCTTCTTCTTCTTCTTTTTTTTCTTCTCCCTTCTTCTTTAGATTTTATCCATTGATTTCAGAGAGAAAGAGAGAAAGGCAGGAAGGTGGAGAGGAGCAGGAAGCATCAACTTACAGTAATTGCTTCTTGCAGGTGCCCAGACTTGGCAAGCCCAGGGACCTGAACCAATGACCTCATCATTCCAAGTGAAACACCCCATCCACCACAGCCCCACAGGTCAGCCTTAACACCTATTTTCAACAAACACAAAACACCTATAAATTAACTGTATTTCTCTATTTGTGGCCCACTGGGGCTTTCCTGTATGGCAGACTTCAAATAGCAATAGGATTGTAGGGGCAAAGATAAAGAGAATAATTAGATCAAGACAGATAATGCATGTCTCTAAATTAAAACAAAGGTAAAAATAGAGCCTTCCTCAGACAGCTTGAATCAATTTGCTTTCCCTGGTCTTTGTGTCCACTTTCTGATTCCCCTCAAACAAGTGTGCCCATTCCATCCTATATCCCCTCCCTCCAGCCACATACAAGCACAGGTTGAAAGTTCAGTAGTGGTGCTTTAACCTTAAACCTCAAAAAATAAAAAATTAGAACTCTTTTCTCACATATTACATTTCTGTAAGAGGATCTGTATGTTAACATTCCAGTTAAAAAAGAAAAATTTAGTATATGTTTTCTAATGTTTCTTATCCTCTAAAATAGCTTCCAAAATATATTTTATTTGGTCATTCATGTTCTGCATCCTTTTGTGCAACTTATGACAAAAACAGGTATAAAATTTCAGCCCCACAAAATCTATTTTTGTGTCTTTTAATTATAAAAAAGAAATCTTGATGTAGACCATTTACTTTATAGTCAATATGAGAAAAAATATGGTTTTCTTAAATCTGGGCTGGATTTCTATAATAGAAAATCTAAGAATCATTAGGATTTACTTAATTTCTCAAATGTGAATCTCATCAGAAATAAAAGAAGATAAATTTACTGAAGCATTATCTGAGGAGGGGAATGTTAGACACCGGATTTGTTCCCTATCTCTAAAATAGACAGGTAACTCTGCAATATAGTATCTTTCAAGATAAATCTTATTTAAAATATTTCAAACTCTGCCCAGAAAGTATAAACATTTAAAAATAATACAGATCTAATATATTTTCAGTGAAACAAATATGATGTGATTCAAATTAATAACAACATCTCATAAAATAGTACCTTTCTCATGGAAGAATACATGATTCAAACAAGAGTGAACTTCATCTGCGCTTACCTTTTCCATGACTATGGCCCTCAAGTCAGTGTCACTTCTACCTGCACATTCAGACATGATAAATGTCATCACGGCATGTGTTTCACATAAGGACAACCAAGCCTTTGGCTAACACAGTACAAGACCTGGAGATGCGTGGTCCCCCTTTGCCCTTTATCTTGGTGGTTCATGCTCTTGTGGCAGCAAGAGCAGTGGACCAAGAGTTGCATACCATAGCCCCAGCTCTGGCATATTCCAACCATATGAAGGTGGGCGAAATCTTTAATCTCTCTGAATTGCAATATGCTTCTCTATAAACTGGAGGGTAATTATGCCTGTTTGCCTCATAGAGTTGTTATGAGAATCAAATGAGATAATGTAAGTGAACATGCTTCAAAAACCACACTACACATAATACACATGAGGTAAAAGAAAATCTGGATTCAAATTTTATAGTTTTCTGGCTCTTGTTTGAATTTATGAGGAGTTTCATAAATCCAGTCCTTTTTTATGGTTAGCTCTAATATTTTATAATGATGCAAAAAGGGATGGGAATGTTCACTATAATCATGCAGAAGAAGATCTGGTACTTTTTTATTCTCCATCTCACTTGACCTCTGCTAAAGGTCATATACAGGCTACAGATTAAGGTCCATTTTTCTTTTTGATCCTCTCATGCCTTCAAATACAAAGGGAGAAAGTAGCAAGTTGTAGAATGTTCAAGTTTTCTGAAATACTCTGAGGAATAAAAAACATTTTCTTCATGAGTCTAACTAACCCACATTTTTCTAAAATGGATAGAAGTTTTTTCTGCTGTCTTGCTGTGCCTCTTTGTCTCAATCAGACTGCTGACTGTCTGATTATAATCATCAATGGTCTGTGATGTTTCTGCATGATATCTTACCACAGTGTAGGGCCAATGTCTCTCCAGGGCCTCATAGGTTTGATAATGTTAAGGCTACTGTAGTAAAAGGAACTTACTACCATAATAATCCCAATTTCCTAACAGTTCATGTAATTTGCCTTTTCGGTGTTCCTTTTACTCATAATCAAAATGTAAAAGCAGTGCACTTTTTAAAAGGTATACATTGTATCACAGTGGGTTAATATTTATCATAAAGAGGAAATTTTTTTATTTTATAAGTAACAAATACTGTTTGAACACCTACTATGTGTTTGACATCATACTGAGAATAATCAAATAAGAGTAATAGTAGCAGTAATATTAACCATTGATTGAGGCCCTACTACTTGCCCAATACAGGGTTACAAGCTTCCTATGAAGGATATTATTTAATCCTCACAACAGCTCTGGGAAGTAAGTATTCTTGTCCCCATTTACCAGTTGAAGAAATGAGACTTAACAAAGTTAGGCAACTTGTACAAGTTCCATGAATGTTTGCTGGTAATACACGTCAGATATCAGCTGCACCTTCCTCCCTCTGAAGATCTAGCTAGGTAAGATTGTCTTGAACTCCGTACTCAGTTATGCAGCTTTTGAAATCCAGCTGCCTTCCCAAATTTTTCTGCCAGTTTTTCTGATTTTATTTGTCTCTTAGATTACAACTATGTTTCGCCCCAAATATGAAACTCCATCCTTTTCTGGTTTTTACAACAAAAACCCCTGCATCAAGCATTCATGGCATTTTCAGACTTTTGGAAAGTGTTAGGGGCCTTAGAGAATACTCATAATCTTCCATTCACTGATTTTCTCTCTCTCTCTCCCTCTCTCTCTGTCTTTTCCTTCTTTCCTCCACACTTCTGCCTAAATTTTTCTTTTACAGAGCTCCTCCACTCTCCATAACGCCTGGGTCAAACTTATACACTAAACCCATCATGATGCTCTGCAGGACCAAAAAAATTTCATTTCACAAACTCTATACTTCCTAGGAGGATGTTGTAAGTACAAAAGCAAAGTAAAGTCCTGTTATAAATTCCTATTGAATATTTATCCTTGAGAAAGAGTTGCATATAAATAGTAGCTATGCATTGTTTTGTTTTGTTTTGTTCCAGTTCAGTAACAAAACTAAACAAAAGATAGGGTCTAATTCTACTGACTCAGACAATAAACTTTAGAAAAATTTAAAAATTGAGAGGCAAGGGAAAATAATGTATCAAATACTCATGTTCCCTCTATCTTTTACTTTTTAAAAATTATTTTCTGTAGTTCTATTATGGCAGGAGTGGATAATTTTTTCTTCTGTAAAGGGCCAAATAGTAAATACTTTTTACTTTGCAGACCACATTGTCTCAGTTGCAATTACTTACCCTTTTGTGTAATGACAGCAGCCACGGAAAACACATAAACAAATGGGCAGTGCTATATTTCAGAAAAAGTTTATTTATGGCCCTGGCTAGTTGGCACCGTGGTAGAGCACGTGTGGATGTCCCAGTGTGTGGATGTCTCAGATTTGATTCCCACTCAGGGCACACAGGAAAAACAACCATCTGCTTTTCTGTACCTCTCCCTTCTCTCTCTCTCTCTCCCTCTCTCTCTATCTCTCTTCTCCTCCCACAGCCATAGCTCGATTGGTTCAAGTGCATTGTCCTGGGCACTAAGGAAGGCTCAGTGGAGACTCTGCCTCAGGTGCTAAAAAATAACTTGTTTGTGAGCATGGCCCTGGATAGGCAGAGCGTCAGGCCCCAGTCAGGGGTTACTGGGTGAATCCTAGTTGGGGCACATGTGGGAGTCTGTCTCTCTATCTCCCCTCCTCTCTCACTTGTAAAAGAAGAAGAAATAAAACTACTTACAAACATGGAATATTGAATATCACATGTCATTAAATATTTTTTTCTTTTGGAGTTTTCAACCATTTGAAATATTTTAAATTTAAATATAAATTTTATTTACATTGCTATTTAAAAATCTGATTTAAACATAAAAACCATTTTAGCTCCATATAAGAACTGGCAATGAGCGTTACAGTTTGCCAACATTTATATTGTGATATCTTTTATAGTTGTAAAAGAAACATACTGCCTGACCAGTGCCACAGTGGCACAGTGGATAGAGCATTGGCCTGGGAGTGAGGACCCAGGTTCAAAGCCCCAAGGTCACTGGTTGAGTGCTGGCTCACCAGCTTGAATGCAGAGTTGCAGGTTTGAGTGTGAGATCATAAACATGACCCCATGGTCACTGGCGTGAGCCCAAAGGTAAATGGCTTGAAGCCCAAGGTCGCTGGCTTGAGCAAGGGATCATTGGCTTGACTGGAGCACCCCCTGGTTAAGGCACATATGAGAAAGCAATCAGTCAATGAACAACCAAAGTGCTGCAACTATGAGTTGATGCTTCTCATCTCACTTTCTTCCTGTCTGTCTGTTCCTGTCTGTCCTTCCATCTCTCTATCTTACTAAAAAAAATAATAAGATACATACTAAACATCATTACATATTTTTCTGCTCTGCCCTACCTAAATTTCAAAAAGTTAATAAATATTCTAGAAAAAAAGATATTCTTCCCACTAGGGACTACTAAGTCCCTCATTTCATACCCCTTTCTCTCATCTTACAAATGCAAAAAATTTTTCTAAAGAAATAGTCATGGGTTAAAAGGGCTATCCTCTTTGAGTCTATGTCTCCTAAAGTGCATAGTGAAGTACTTTAAACTGCTCTAGATTTTAATGTGTTATCAAAAAAAAAAAGTGTGGTGGGTAAGGTGACCAACTTTTTTACAATGATAATGAGGACAATAATAAATTGAAGAAAACAATATTGTAAATAAAAGAAACATTTTATTCATTGCAACTATAATACACTATAATATGATAAATGCATAATAAAAACATTTGTAATATTTTATACTGTAATTATGTTTACACGCCTATTAATTTTTAATAATAATTGTAAGAAAAAAGTACTCAGCCTGACCTGTGGTGGCACAGTGGATAAAGCGTCGACCTGGAAATGCTGAGGTCGCCGGTTCGAAACCCTGGGCTTGCCTGGTCAAGGCACATATAGGAGTTGATGCTTCCAGCTCCTCCCCCTTCTCTCTCTCTGTCTCTCTCCTCTCTCTCTCTCTCTGTCTCTCACCCTCTCTCTCTCCTCTCTAAAAATGAATAAATAAAAATAAAAAAAAAAAGAAAAAAGTACTCAGATTTAGATACGTCACATCACACACAATGGATCGAATCTGCATCAATCGAATACAGACATTTACAGATTAGTCTTCCAATATCAAAAAGGAGGACATGTAAGAGGACACTTTTCGAGGGAAGGCAGAACTTACAAAAGAAAGACTGTCCTTCCTAAAGGAGGACAGTTGGTCACCTTAGTAGTGGGGAGAGCCTTTGGCATTTACCATTCACTGTATTTTTTGCTCCATAAGATGTATATTTTTTCCCCCAAAAGTAGAGGGGGAAATGCCCATGCATCTTATGGAGCGAATGATCATTTTTTTAAGCTGCTGTGGGGTGCTGCGCCGGTAAACATGTGTAGAATGAGCGCCAGTGGGAGCATAATCATACTCGCCATGGCAGCATGCGGAGCCCCAGCATCTGCTGAGTGATCTCCTGGTTCCAGTTCCCACAGTTGCATGCAGAGCAGGAGGGAAGGCCAGCGATGTTGTGTGGGCGGATTCATCTGGCATCATTGAGGGCAGACCGGAGAGGCACCTGCAGTGGTGGAGGGCTGCACTGCAGCTGCTGGAGCTCTGTGAAGTGCTGACATCACTTGTTGCCAGCCTAATAGCATTTCATTGGCCAGCTGGCTGGCAGATGGGGGAGAGGCCAGGGGTGCTAAAGGGCTTCTGAAAAAATCTGCCCTATTTGTGCTTGACCAGTTTAGAGCACATATTAGCAAAATCACACAAAAAAAAAACTTTAAAGAAGACTCATCTAGCTGTAATTCTTGGGGATCTTACCAGCCATTTGCAACCTCTCAACATTTCTTTTTTTTTTTCTTTTTTACAGAGACAGAGAGTCAGAGAAAGGGATAGACAGGGACAGACAGACAGAAACAGAGAGAGATGAGAAGCATCAATCATCAGTTTTTTGTTGTGGCACTTTAGTTGTTCATTGATTGCATTCTCATATGTGCCTTGACCACAGGCCTTCAGCAGACTGAGTAACCCCTTGCTCAAGCCAGCGACCTTTGGTCCAAGCTGGTGAGCTTTTGCTCAAGCCAGATGAGCCCGTGCTCAAGCTGGTGACCTCAGGGTCTCGAACCTGGGTCCTCCACATCCCAGTCCAATGCTCTATCCACTGAGCCACTGCCTGGTCAGGCTCGACATTTCCATCAACAAACCATTTAAAGTCTTTATGAGAGAAGAGTGGAACAAATGGGTGGCTGCTGGTAATCATGATCTGACACCAACTGGATGAAAGAAGAGACCCACTATCACTCAAGTTTGTGAATGAGTGAAAACATCATGGCAGTCAGTGAAGAATAAAATCGTGGTACGGTCATTCAAAAAATGTGGCATTAGCAATGCCTTTTATGGCACTGAAGATGGTATCATATATAAAAATAGCGAAGAAAGTGATGCCAGTGATTGTGAGCAACTGAGCTTCTTAAATTCTGACACTAGTGGGCCAGGACATGGAAACAACCAAAAAGCCCGTCAATAGATAACTGGATAAAGAAGATGTGGCACATATACACTATGGAATACTACTCATCCATAAGAAATGATGACATCGGATCATTTACAGCAAAATGGTGGGATCTTGATAACATTATACGAAGTGAAATAAGTAAATCAGAAAAAACCAGGAACTGCATTATTCCATACGTAGGTGGGACATAAAAGTGAGAGTAAGAGACATTGATAAGAGTGTGGTGGTTACAGGGGGAGGGGGGAGAGGGAGAGGGAAAGGGGGAGGGGGAGGGGCACAAAGAAAACTAGATAGAAGGTGACAGAGGACAATCTGACTTTGGGTGATAGATATGCAACATAATTGAACAACAAGATAACCTGGACATGTTTTCTTTGAATATATGTATCCTGATTTATTGATGTCACCCCATTAAAAAAATAAAATTATAAATAAATAAAAAATTCTGACACTAGTGATGATGAGTTCCTGGGGTTCCCAGACATCTAGAAGAGTATTTGAACATTAAAGTCTCTTCTCATTTGTTAATAACAGTGCCAATGGTTGTTAATACTGCTGTTGAGTTTATATTGTTGAAATATTATTGTGGTATATTTTATTAAATATTTTAACACACCATTTGATTCAGAATTTTTTTTTTTCTTAATTTCCTCCTAAAAACCCTAGGTGAGTCTTATGGTCAGGTGCATATTATGGAGCAAAAAATATGGTAAGTTAGGCAAATGCTCACCAGAGTAAAGCTAAACATGTTTTCCTTTTACTGAACCTTAGGGTTTCATAGCTTTTCATATGATAATGGAATTATGACTCTTCGAGAGGATGATAGAGTATGCAGTGGTTCTTATCCTACTAGCCCCTGACCTATCTTTTTGGAACTATTGCAAGGAATTAATAGTCTCAAATCTAGTTAGCTGCTATTCAAAATGTTGTCCATGAGGCCCTGGCCGGTTGGCTCAGCGGTAGAGTGTCGGCCTGGCGTGTGGGGGACCCGGGTTCGATTCCCGGCCAGGGCACACAGGAGAAGCACCCATTTGCTTCTCCACCCCCACCCCCTCCTTCCTCTCTGTCTCTGTCTTCCCCTCCCGCAGCCAAGGCTCCATTGGAGCAAAGATGGCCCGGGTGCTGGGGATGGCTCCTTGGCCTCTGCCCCAGGCACTAGAGTGACCCTGGTCGCGGCAGAGGGACGCCCTGGAGGGGCAGAGCATCGCCCCCTGGTGGGCAGAGCGTCCCCCCTGGTGGGTGTGCCAGGTGGAACCTGGTCGGGTGCATGCGGGAGTCTGTCTGACTGTTTTTCCCCATTTCCAGCTTCAGAAAAATACAAAAAAAAAAAAAATGTTGTCCATGAACCAGTACCAAAACTGTGGCTATCCCTGAAAACCTGTTCAAAATAAAGACTCTCAGACCATATCCCAGGCCCACTGAATCAGGATCTTCATTTGAATATGATTCCCAGCTGTTTTGAGTGCACATTAAATTTTAAAAACATTGCTGTAGAGCAGAAATAGTCAACCTTTATATACCTACCGCCCACTTTTGTATCTCTGTTAGTAGTAAAATTTTCCAACTGCCTACCGGTTCTACAGTAATGGTGATTTATAACGTACATAGTAACTTTACTTTATAAAATTTATAAAGCAGAGTTACAGCAAGTTAAAGCATATAATAATAATTACTTACCAAGTACTTTATGTCAGATTTTCGCTAAGTTTGGCAGAATAAATCTTTATAAAACAACTTACTATAGTTAAATCTATCTTTTTATTTATACTTTGGTTGCTCCACTACCACCCACCATGAAAGCTGGAATGCCCACTAGTGGGCAGTAGGGACCAGGTTGACTACCACTGCTGTAGAGCATAACTTTTTGAGAATTCTTTAAGCTAAAAGAATAGCATAGATTCAGAAGCTAAAATAAATCATAACATGAATTACTAGAAATTTTGGTTACTATAAAGTAAAACCCATTTCCAGGTTTAAGTGAGTAACTCAAACTGGTTGTCTACATTTTTTACTCCCTTTCTCATCACATTCTGATGTTTGCTTTTATTTCTCTTTTGTTTCTGTGGAGTTGGAGAGCAAGAGACAAGGCAACTGAAAAATGAACTTACAAAGGATACAGTAATTGACTCCACGTTCTGAATGCCTTCAAAGCCTTTTATAAAAATAAAAAAAAAAAATCATTTTGGAGCCAGAAATGTAAACTAGAAAAAAAAAGCCATAATTTTTGTTTCTTATTTTTAATAGAAACACTAATCTTTGTTATCAGAATCTTTTAATATAGCTGTGATTCTCTCAAGAAGCAGCTGCATCTTTGTATTGTTTTCATTACTTTGAGTGAATACAGCGATATCCCAGGTAAAGCTCTAGCTCCCAGTCTTCCCCACAAGCTTGCGTATTTAGGTAGGAGTGATAGCTAAATCTGACTAAGTAGATTTCTGAGGAGCTTGTATAAAATTTACAACACAAGCTCTGCCTTCCAGATATGTATTTGTTTAAAAACTCCCATGATCCATGGGCAAATAGTTTTCTTATATTTGTAAGTGCTTATTATGAATAACAGCTGTGAAGTTTTTCTGTACTTCACTATTGGCAAATACCATTTGGAAAGCAAATGAGATTCTTAAATAGGTTCATATAAATTTTCATTGTGTTCCACTAGTTCAAATAGCTACGGAGCTTCTCGATTGCTATTTGCAAGCTCCGTTTTTGCTGTTATTGTTATTAAACTGCACCATATGATAAGAAATATGTTCCTGATTGTATTCTGCAGTTATAAGCCTGATTCTTTGACGCTTTCTCTCTCTCTCTTTTATTTCAGAAAGAGTAATCTGATTTTAAGAGGTGGACATGAGGCACAATTGCAAATAAGATTCACATTGTCTCTATTTGCAAAAATCTCTTTAATTTCCAATTTTCTGGTTCTTTCTGTGAATGTAAGATTAAAAAGTTATAAGCCTCCCAGTGGACTGGATCCTCATTTTCCTCAGAGAAAGCATTGAGAGTGTTCTGCATAAAAGAGATGTGTGGGCCATGGGGCAGAACAAGCATCTGGGCCACATATGTAGTTAGCATGGATGGATGTACACAATAAAAATATTTCTGCACTCACTGTGCAGTAGTGACACAGAAAAGACCCTAACTCCAGCAATAATTTTTATGCAACTCTAGTGCAATGATAACCAGTGGACAGTTAACCCTAATAGTGGTCTATTACAAAATACACCAGGTCCTCAAATAACATCGTTTCATTCAACGTCATTTTATTATAAAGCTAATAAGAAATAAAAAATCTATTCCTGGCAGGGGCCACTGTCTGTGTGGGATTTACACGTTCTGTCCAGATCTGTGTGGGTTTTCTCTGCTCTCACCCACACCTTAAAGATGTGCATGCTAGGTGAACTGGCAAGTCTAAATTGTCCCAGTCTGAGTGAGCTTGGGTGTGAGTGTGAGGGAGTCCTGTGATGAGTGTCCTGTCCAGGCTTGAGTCCCACCAGGTGCCCTGAGTTGCTGGCAGAGGCTCCAGCCACCCATGAACTGGAATAGGCAGGTTGGAAATCTTTTTTAAAGGTGTGTGTAGCTCATATTTATTTTGGTGTTAAATATAAGTGTTTTGGTTTTTATTCAGAAGTTTTGTGATGCTTTTGTGACCAGAACTATGCTATGGGAACTTAACTCTTAACCATTAACCAGTAGTACAATTGATTCCCTTATCTCTCATTTTACTTCAAGGCACAGCTTTCAAGAACTTATCCATGACATTAAATGAGGACTTGTTGTAAAATGGTGTATTTATCCAAATGGCCACTGCTTACTCTCACTCTTACTTAAGCATTTCATTTCTCCCTCACTGACTTGAGATGCCACCTTTACCATATACTGAGTTCCTGGGGGTATTTTGAGTCTCTTTCCTATGCCAGAATGACACAACTCTGAGACCTTTAGAGTTTGTTTCTGACAGAGATAGTGTTTCCCTCAGTGATCATCTGATGACCATTGCATATTTGTTCTCCCAAATAAACATCAGAATTAGCTTGTATAGGTTGGGGGAGGGAAAAACAACAAAACCATATGCTATTATTTTAGAGAATGGATATATTGTTAAATTTACAAACTAACATCTATGTTTTGTTGAACATTCTTCCTAATTACATGGTTTGTCTTTATATTTGTTCCAAGTACTCTTGTCTATTATCAGGAGTGTTTCCTCAAATGGATGTTTCATATTTTTAGTTTATTCCTAAACATTTTGCTTTTGTTATTATTTTAATGAGTCTTTTCTTTAATAATATTGGGTATTAATATGCATAAAGTCTATTCTTTCAGTATATGAATTTAACACTAAGTGTCCTCCTAAATTATCTTATTGTATATAGTGGGGTTGTTGTTTTTTTTACCAAATTTCTTGGGTTTTCCAGGTACATAATCACATCATCTGCAAATAGTATAGCTCTGCATTCATTCTCCTTTACAATTTTCTACCTGTCTCTTATATAATATTACCTCATTTCCCCATGTATAAGATGCACCCTTCTTTGAAAAAATTGGGATCTAAAAACTGGGTGCGTTTTATACAGTGTTTGTGGCATTTCAAATGCCATAGATGGAACTGAGGATGAAGCAATATATGAAGACAGTGATTTGTCATCAGACACAGATGAGAACAAGCTAATGGATGGGAGTTTTTGACAGTGATGAGGAGTTGTATGAATTTTATGATAAATAAAACTTGAGTTCAATAACTTTGTGTAATACATTTTTTTTCAAATTTCAGGCCCCAAAATTAAGGTGCATCTTATACATGGAAGCATCTTATACATGGGAAAATATGGTATACCTTGCTCTTATACAATATAATTATATAATTTCATATATAGTATTATATAAAATAATATACTTATATAGTCACTTTCTCTTATATAATTGTGTTACCTAATATCCTAGGTCATTGTTGAACAGTGGTATGACAATGGACATTTTTGTCTTAGATCTGACTTTAGGAAATACCTCCAGCATTTCCCCATTAAGTTAGATGCTAACTTTTAGGCTGAGATATATTTATTTTAAGTTACTGAAGTGTTTACTGATTCCTTTCATATTGAGTGTTTTTAAAAGATTAGGTGTTTAATTTTTTTCAAATGTCTCTCCAGAGTCTTAGGAGATGTTCATGAATTTTCTCCTTATATTTATAATAAGATGAATAATATTAACCTATTTCCTAATATTGAACATTCTCGTATAAATTTCCTATAGGTGTACATGATTTTATAATTAACAGTTGGACTCTGTTAGCTAATATTTTATTATTTTTTGTAGTACTTATAAGTGAGCTTGTTCTATAGATTTATTTTTGCACAGTTTTTTCCCCAGATCCATTACTTTATAAAAGGTTAGCAAAACAATTATATCATAATTCTATCATTTATTTATTTATCAATCACTAAATTTGTTCGTTATTAGATAGATTATTTCTATAAGGAGAAATTTTCCATCATAAACCATTTGTTCCACTGAGGCCTAACTTTACTGGAAAAGCAGGTAAAATGCTCCATTTACCATTTTTAAGAATAATGAGTTGGTTTCCCAGCATTGTTCAAAAACAACCAATGAGGTTTTATGGATGTCCTTCAGTATTTCTTATGAATTCATTAATTTTTAACATGCTTGATGTGTTTTAATCATTGCCATTTTTATTTTCATTGAAACTCAGATCATCCCATTTTGGAGTCTTTGATGGTATCCGTGCTTTCTTGTGTGTGAAGATTTTCAGATCAATGTTGCATAACTTCTCTGATAGTCCAGAACAGCCAAATCTTCACATCTGCCCTCAGTCATTGAATCTGGATCTGCAAAAAAGGCATGAACTTGAGCAAGGCAGCTCAGCATGGGCTGACCCTACAGAACCGGCAGTTGGAGGCTCTGTGCTAACAGCACTCATCACAGTTGGGTCTTCAGTGCTTCCTTCTAGGAGAGCTGGGGAAAGCCTCCCGCTATTTACTAGAGATGTTAATGTTAATCACGGGAGTGAGGCCACCAGGAAGAGTGCATCATGTTCAGTCAACAGTTATGTGTTACAGCAGCACTGAAAGGATACGCCAAAGAGGAGCCTACCCACAAAGGGAATAGTGAAAAAGACCAAATAAATAGAAAGAAAATCAGGAAAACACAGTGCTACTGAATCTTTTCTTTTTACCACTACTGTGTCTCCTTTGTACCCAGAGCAATGCTTGGCCCAAAGGAAGAACTGAGTAACTGTTTATTAAATAAATGAATGGTCAACTGTTTCAAAGTTTATAAAAAGCCCTGCTAAATCATGGGAAAGCATTCATTTGCTTTGTCAAAACAATGGTGATGGTGATCACGGTGCTAGGAGGGCAGAAGCCACTGTGGGACAAGCAGCGCCCGGTGGTGGCACAGTGAAGAGAGACCATGCCGTGTGATCTGCTCTGGAAATAGACTTAATGGTGGTTAGAAGGTGGGAGGGCAAGGAAATATTCTAGGTTTTTTTGTTGTTGTTGGTTTTGTTTGTCTGTTTTGCTCAGTTTCTTTTTCTTTTCTTTTTCTTAAAGTTTTTTATTAAGTGAGAGGCAGGGAGGCAGAGAGACAGACTCCCACATGTGCCCTGATCAAGATCCACTGGGAAAGCCCACTAGGGGGTGATGCTCTGCCCATCTGGGGTGTTGCTCCATTGCTCAGAACCAGAGCCATTTCAGTACCTGAGGCGAGGCCATGGAGTCATTCTTAGTGCCCAGGGCCAAATTTCTGGAACCATTTGAGCAATGGCTGTGGGAGGGGAGGGTAGAAAGAAAGAGAAAGGGAGAGGAGTGGAGAAGCAGATGGTCACTCCTCTTGTGTGCCCGAATCAAACCAGGGACTTCCACACACCGGGCTGATGCTCTACTACAGAGCCAACCGGCCAGGGTCTCAGGTTAAGTTGGAAGTAACCTAAGAATGTTTATAGGCTGAGGGGAAAGGCCAAGGGGAAGGGGGTGGAATGCTGTCACATACTAGAGAGAGAGGGTAGGATTTCTGAGGCTAAGACTTCTGATGAGGAAAAGGCTGTTAAGAACCATAACGCAAGTAGATTAACCAGAGCAGAAGGAAGATCCAAGTTTCCACTGAGGCAGGAGGAAAAAGGGGGAAGCATGGTGAACACTAACTTCTTGGAAAAACATAAAAATGATAAATTTAGAGGCAGTTGTCATAGGTAATATTAATAGTCTTTTATATACACTAATACTAGTTGGTATTTCTGTGCCTTTTATCTAATGTTTGCAAGGAGCTAGTGTTTATGATATTTTATTGCATATTTACAAATTGAGACAAATTAGAATAAAAACAAAGCCTGTTCTGAAAACATCACAGTAGATCAGAGAGAGGGTTAAACCAGGAATCGAGAAGACCCAGGTTCTATTTTCACCAGGAGACTGTATATCTGGGTGCACAGAAATAACTGGCCTTTATGAATTTACACATTTATAAGACATGTAGGAGATATAATCAAGAACACATATTGGTTAGATATGAAGTGGGAAGGGAGAAGAATCAATAATTACACCCATGTTTCTAATTTTGAATAACTGGATGGGTGGTAGAAATACTGAAGAGAAAAAATAACATTGGATTATTAAGACTCATTGAAAGAATGTATATATATTCAATCTATATGTAAATTGAACACATGCTACAAAAGACATTAATGTTAAAAAACTGATACAAAATATTCACTGCAGATATGGAATGTATAGAGAACAAAACAATAATTAGCTAAAATGTGGAGCCAAACCATAGTGCAGTCTTCCAGCCTGTGAAGTGGAAGGAAAATAAAATAATCTCACTGTTAACTTAAAAGAGATGGCAGGAAGAGATATCGAGGATTTTTAGCAATTTAAATTTTCCTATATTCTTATTTATCCTGAGGTGCCATTGGTCTTGTTATTTAACTTACCCATTATTTTTTCTGAAACAATCACATTACAGTAAGAGTAGATAAATATAACCCTGGAGTACTATAGATTATTAAAATGTTGGTTGCTTTAAACAAGAAGAAGTATCAAATCAAGTCAGTCTCTAGATTGCTGTTTCTTTGGGGCACTGGTTCATCCTTCAGGGCTGTCAAAGGGTCTTGTCACTCCCAAGCTTCTGTGAAACGTAGGACTAATTGTTTGCAGCCCAAGGCATTGCATGTCCCACTTTCAAAGGCATCAGGATAAGCATCGTCTGAATTATCTAATCACTCAAACTCTATATTAATGGCACAATAATGGAGTTTTACATTTCTTTGTTTTATGTTAGCCATTCTCCCTCACCTGCTGGAGTTTAATCAAGTACTCAATCTATCCACAGATGATTCAGATTAATTTAGACCATCTCTCTTAGTGAGTTTCAGATGCATTTTTAAGCTATTCCTATTTTGGATAACTTTCTTTAAAGAGCATAAAAATCTTGATCTTTGCTCCAAACCTTTCAAAAGTTCAGATATATGAAGTCTTTCTAAATTTCCCCTGCTTTTAGTGACCTGGCCGCCTTCAAAATCCTAGAGGATTCATCTGAATGACTCCTTTGTTTCCGCTTCTGCTGCCTGATACTGTTTATATTTTATATGGTTACCCTATCTTCTTTTTTTTTTTTTTTTTTTTGTATTTTTCTGAAGCTGGAAACGGGGAGAGACAGTCAGACAGACTCCTGCATGCGCCCGACCGGGATCCACCCGGCACGCCCACCAGGGGCGAAGCTCTGCCCACCAGGGGGCGTCGCTCTGCGGCGACCAGAGCCACTCTAGCGCCTGGGGCTGAAGCCAAGGAGCCATCCCCAGCGCCCGGGCCATCTTTGCTCCAATGGAGCCTCGGCTGCGGGAGGGGAAGAGAGAGACAGAGAGGAAGGAGAGGGGTGGGGGTGGAGAAGCAAATGGGCGCTTCTATGTGCCCTGACCGGGAATCGAACCCGGGTCCCCTGCACGCCAGGCCGACGCTCTACCGCTGAGCCAACCGGCCAGGGCCTACCCTATCTTCTTAATGAGACAGAAGACCTCTGAGACAGAAGCTATCTCATACCTTCTTTTTACATTCCTGGTGCATAAGCATGACATTCTGTATATTTTTAAAAATATCATCCTGATAATATAATAAGGTAAAATAGCACTGTGGTTAAGAGAAGAGACTCTGGAAGTAAGCTGCCTGGTCTGAAATGCCAGCTCTGTTCCTTAGAAGTTCAGCAACTTTGGACAGGTTTTCTAGCAACCCTGCTCCTCAGTTTCCTCACCTCCTGAGTGGGGATAATAATGTACCTATTCACAGGAGCGTGAAAAGAAGAAACACGTTAATATATGTTAATCATTTACAACAAATGCTTGCCATATGAAAAGTACCATATAAATGTCTGCTTGACGGTGATAATAATCTCTATTTAGCCCTTCACAGCTAATTTATTTAAAAATGCAAGACCACTACATTTAATATACATTAACAAGTGTTTCCTCTAGAAAAAAAATTAAAGAGCACCATCCCCCTTTCACTTTTTTCAGAATTAGTTACAACTGCCCCCAAGACATCTTTGAACTGACTAACATTAATGCTGGGTCAACAGGACTGTCTGATGAGCTGTTTGGTGACATGTTAGGTGACAAAGTAATGGTGACATTCATCAAATGACTCCCTTTTAAACAAAGCAAGCTAACCAATTTAGAGTCTCAATACACCACTGATGTGCACACCTAATACAAAGACACTCTGATGACAAACGTTGCAGACTTTTGAGTTCACCTTCAACCATTCATGGTACTGCTGGAATATGGCCAATCAATGTGATCATTCTAGGAAAGAAAGGAAAAAAGGAAGAAAAGAGAAGGAAAGGAGGTAGAGAAGGGCAAACAACAGAGGAATAACTATAAGAGGTCTTGCTGAAACACTGCAGAGGTGAAAACAAAATACTGATTTTTCTTTCCTGTCACTTCTCATAATATCCAAAAGAAAAGATCATATTTAGAGATATGAATATGGGAGTATTAAGGAAGATAAAAGAGAAATTAAGGAAATAATTGCTCATGATGTATTCAGGACTATACTGTAACAAAGGGAGAACTGGCAGAAGAATTTTGACAAACTGAAGGGATCTGACACATGGAGACAGGAGTAGGAAAATGCAAGATTCTGAGCAAGTGCATCTCAAGCCCTCTAGAGGAGGCTGCCAGCTTTGAGACCACAGCAAGAGGTGTTTTCTCAGAATGCTCGCATCATCTGTGTCAGCTAACCCGGTCCCAAGCTGTATGTTCAACTTCTGACTCCTCTAGATGAGTGTAATAGTCATTTGTTAGTTCTCTTAAGTCCAGGCCAGTGTGTGTTACATACAAAGGAAGTTTAAAGGACACAAGGAAAGCAAAACAAAACATATTTCTAGTGACAAATATAGAGAACATGGCACCTCCCTGCTATGAAATCTATAGTGCATGTGTGCACACAACAGTCTGAAAGGAAATTCACCAAAATGTTAGTAGAGGTCGTCTCTATGCAAAAGTGTGCTTACAGGTGGTTTTGGTTTTCTTCTTGACACATTTCTTTGTATTTCAGAAATTTTATATTGTAAAAAAAATTATTATTATAATGCACAACCTAGAGAATAAAGATTAAGATAAAATTAACTGTAAGGTTAGGGTTATTTCCCTCTACTTAGACTCAACAGTCTTTGCCTCAAAACCCTTAGAAGTTAAAGTTCTTACAAAGAAAATTAAAAGGGCAATCCAAAATTTATTAAAAACAATATACCTTATTAAAGAAAAAAGCTTTAAAAAAAATTAAGTGAAAGCAGGGAAGGCAGACAGACTCCCACATGCACCAAGGCCCCTAATGCTTTGCCCATCTGGGGTGTTCTTCTGTTGCTCGGCAACCACACTATTTTTAACGCCAGAGGTGGAGGCTACCTAGCCATCCTCAGTGCTGAGGGCCAACCTGCTCAAATCAATTGCAGTCATGGCTGCCATGGCTGCGGGAGGGGGAGAGAGAGAGTGAGAGATAAGGGGAAGGGGAGTGGAGAAGCAGATGTTACTTTGACCAGGAATCAAACCCAGGATAGCCACACACCAAGCCAACACTCTACCACTGAGCCAACCAGCCAGGTCCAGAAAAAACTTTTTATCACTGCTTCTGTTTTATTTGTGTTAACCATTTTAGTCACATTCTATCTAGGCCAACAACTCAGAACTCTTGATTTATTAGTATAGTCCACCTAGACCAGATTAAAAATAGTGAAGAATTCCTATTTATCAGCACTGGTTTGAAAGAAATTGAGTTGGATTTTTGAGAGAACAGTGACAGAGAAGTCTAATTTATCTAAGTTAGATAAAAAAGATATCTAAAAGAACATAGCTTTTTGATAAAATACTATGCATTCACTGGAGGTGATTAAAAGTAAAGATTTGGGGGGAATGGCCTTACAAATAAGAAAATAATTAAATTAATATTTAAAAGGCAAAATAAGAAATTAAAAAACCCTAAGGTAATTTCTCACCTAAAAAATTCATGGAAACTTAACAGCTTGATAAGAATTTCATTAATAGAAAAGATTCCAGTCTATTCTAAACTATTCATAAAGAATAGTTTACACTTTTTAAAAAATATACTCTTGCAGAGTGTGTATACAGTAGGTAATTTCAAACTACATTAAGTCTTTTAGATTTATCAATATTTGGGGCTTTTTTGAGGTTATTATTGTTATCTTTATTTAGTTTCTTTGGTTGAGTTTATATAAAATTTAAGTTAAATTAGTTCTTCAATGGTTCTCAAAATAAGCCTCCTTCAGGGAAGAATAAGGGTAAGAGCTAATCACATTCTTCTTATAGTGCTGTGATAAGATTTATATTTAGACCAGGTGTATTTTAAGTCTATCTTTATTTAAAGTTGATTGCAGATCACTTTAGCAGGTCATGAATCAACCCTGGTGCCTTCATTTTGAATTTTCATTTACACCGTTCATTTTGCCTGTGAAATGTCAAAATGAGAAAAATCCTTAAGGCTCATACCAACAAAGGGAGGACAGCTAGGTTAGAAGTTCTGAATTGGAGGTCTTAGACAGGGGGACAGATGAGGTCCCCAAAGGCCATAAAGGGGATGGTAAAAGGGTCCAGCAGTAGGAGAGAAGAGTCTCTCCAATATCTGCTTTCCTAATTCTCAAAAATCAGAATTTCCTCCACTTTTTGACAGATTTTTAAAATATAAATAATGACCTGGATTAAAGAGAGTATCTATAAACTGTTTGTCTGCTAACCCTCAAATGAAATCACATTTTCTTTGAGAAAACTAGGAAAACAGGTCAATATGAAATTGCCATGAAATACTTACTAGAAAGCCTGTCCTGAGGGCTCTGAAACCTTTTTCTCATGGTGCTGACCACATCATTGTTTTCATTGGTCCTCAGTCCTCTTTGCATTTATGCTGTGAGTCCAGTTCCCACCTCCCAAAGAGATTACCAGCTCCAAGGGTCTTATAACAGAGGCGAGTTCAGAATACTATGGCCCATATCCTGAAGCAGAACCCTTCAGTTTCAGCCTCAGTTGAGTAGGGACGGCCGGCTAGAGGGTAGACACATCCCCCCTAGGTCTACATGACATCATTTGACCCCATTTCTCTCCTTGTTTCAAACAGATTTCAGGCTTCTCTATCAGGGTCTCAGTCTCTTTAAACTCATACTAGCACATCATCAAACTGTCATAGCTTTATAACACTTTTAAAATGTAGTGTTTGCAAGGACTGTTTTTTTCTTTAAGTAGTGCATATATTGAAATAGCTGTATAGCTTTGCCCAGTAATAAATCTTTGGAAAAAGAAGAAATGCTTAAGATGAATATTCTGCAAAACTCCAGAATTATTGTGAAATCACATTTTTATCTGCCATTTTTAGAGCCTATTTGATTTATCCCAGCTTGGCATATTAGAATAGACATGGGGATACAAACAGCCTGATAGTTAAAATTTTGTCTGCATATGAATCTCCTCTGGCTTCCTCCTCTGCCAGGAAAATTTTTCCTGTTGTCAGTCAACTGATCCTAATATCTTCTTGGAACAGAGCAAACATTTTAAAGTGCAAAAGCAAAAGTCCTCCCCCAGCCCCGGAGAGAAAACTTTTTTTTTCCTTGAGCTGTTGATGTCTTTAAGAGATTACTTTAGTTGGTTCAGTCAGATGATAGAGGACACAGTTAACTCCATATAAAGGACAATTTATGAATACCAGCACATTTATTTCAAATAATTATCTAATTATTTGGATACCATTGTTTAAGAAAATAATCCATGTCATAAATTGCATAGGAAACAAATCCCTCTTAAGGAACAGCAGAAATGTAATTTTGTTGTAGTTTTTGAAGTTTGCATTTTTACTTTGGAAAAAAATCCAGTATTAGTATGCATTATTTATCAACATAGAAAGTAACTCAGGCCTCTCGACCATGAATTGCATTGCATTCATTAGCAGATAATTTCCAATTCCTTCTAGAATTTTGGTCAGAATGAATTATTCTGAACCTAAAGAAAGTAAAAACAGTTTTATCTTAAACACTAGTAAAGGGTCTTGCTTTAAGATAAACAAAACAAGTCTTCTTAAGACAGCTTTATGGAAGTCCTGCCCAGTTGGCTCAACAGTAGAATATCAGCCTGGTGTGTGAAAGTTCCGGGTTCAATTCCCAGTCAGGGCTACAGGAGAGGCAACCATTTGCTTTTCTCTATCCTTTCCCCCTCCCCCTTTTCTCTCTCTCTCTCTCTTCCCCTCCTGCAGCCATGGCTCAAATGCTTTGAGCAAGTTGGCCCAAGACACCAAAGATAGCACCATGGCCTGCCTCTCCTTAGGCACTGAAATAGCTCAGTTGCCAAGCCATGGAGCAGCAGCCCCAGATGGGCAGAGCACTGCCCAGCAGGTGGCTTGCCGGGTGGATCCCTGTCAGGGAGCATGTGGGAGTCTGTCTCTGCCTCCTCTTCTCTCCCTGAATAATAATAATAATAATAATAATAAAAGACAGGCTTATGGTAATTAATTCAGAGTCTGAGCTTATTTCATCTAATATCCCAGCACACACTATTTAACTGTTGGCTAAACATAAATTGTTAACATGATATAAAATAGTCACCAAGGTGAATACTCACAAATCAGAACACAGGAGTGATGGTCACTGAAAAGAAACTTAAACACACACATACACAAAACAAAACAATACCCCACCACCAGTATGTTAGAATGTCTGTAAATATCTTCACTGATTTTATATTTCAGAGAAATAAAATGTATGTTAGGGAGGATTCATGAGGTCAATAAGAAATTGGTGAGGACGTAGGTGTGGGGGGTGGGTAGAAACCCAGGTAACAAGGAATATTTTGGGAAGAAAGAACAACTCTTTTTGAGCTTTTAAAGTTTTTCTTACCGATCTGAGCTAAAAGAAATAAAGTATTTTGGATCAATTTAAATAAGACAAAGGAAGGGTGCCCAAAATGAGAATATAGAATTCCTTTATTTCAGAAGTAAATAAGATAATGCCTTATTTGAAAGGTTTTTGGGCAATAATAGCTATGCTAGACAGGATTCTTTTCAGGAGAAAAACCTATAGGAGATATAACTGTGTATCTAGTATCTGTACCTGTACTCATATCTATATCTATATCAAAAGAGAGGTTAGATTTTAAATAATTGACTCACACAATGTGGGGATTGGAAATTCTGAAATTCATAAGGCAGGCCAGCAGTCTAGAGGTTCAGGCAAAAGCTGATATTTCAGTCTTTAGGCAGAATTGCTTTTTTCTCAGGGAACCTCAGTCTTTGCTCTTGAGGCTTCCCACTGATTGAATGAGGCAGACCCAAATTATGAAGTGTAATCTTCTTTATTCAAATATATTAATTTTAAATGTTAATCCCATCTAAAAGCTATCTTCATAACAATATCTAGACTGATGTTTGACAGAAGAACCAGGCACTATAGCCCAACCAACTTGATACATACATCACAAATAGCTTTAGAGACTACCCTTAATTTTATACACTTTAGTTTCTCTTAGTATCTAGGCAGGATGAGATGATGTACAGTATAACGTATTAAGTAGAATGTCAACTTGTATGTGTATTTCTGCTATTTTGGAGTTTGGTGTGTATCTGTGTGTCTTTGTGTTAAAGTTTATACCAGATGCTCAATATTATTGCTGTGTGCTTCTAACACATTCAAAACAAGTACATGCTGCTGCAGCATTTCTCCTGCAAATGTCCACAGGAATGCAGGCTGTATACTTCAAACACTGTAGTTAAATATACCTCCAATGATAACCTTAAATAAAACTTCACTCCCGATTCTGAATCATCTGACTGATATCTTTGAGAGTGAAGGCCTTAAACATCAAAGAAATAAATGGTGCATTAGGGTACACGACTTCAGTAATCTAGACATTGGAATCTACTTTATCCTTTGTTAACACCAGCAAGATAAAAAATATATATGATAAATTTTATTCAAGCCATTTGCATTGCTTTTCAAAAGTGACTTGAATAAACCTTGAATACTTTGTTTCATTTTACAGTACTTTGTTTTTGCTTATGTTAATGTTTGCAGAGTGAGTCATTCAATGTGTTGGGTGATCGGTTGGTTAGTTTGTGAACTCAGATTAAATACTTTATCAAGATGTTGGTCAAATAAGTTTGTAAAATATGATTTTTTTTTCTTTATTTTTCTGAAGCTGGAAAGGGGAGGCAGTCAGACAGACTCCCACATGCGCCTGACCGGGATCCACCTGGCATGCCCACCAGGGGACGATGCTCTGCCCATCTGGGGTGTTGCTCTGTTGCAACCAGAGCCATTCTAGCGCCTGAGGCAGAGGCCATAGAGCCAACTTCAGCACCCGGGCCAACTTTGCTCCAGTGGAGCCTCGGCTGTGGGAGGGAAGAGAGAGACAGAGAGGAAGGAGAGGAGGGGGAGGGGTGGAGAAGCAGATGGGTGCTTCTCCTGTGTGCCCTGGCCAGGAATCAAACCCGGGATTCCTGCATGCCAGGCTGACGCTCTACCACTGATCCAACCGGCCAGGGCTAAAATATGATTTTTATGTTTGCTCGCTTATAGTTTGCACTGGGGGCTGGGCAGTGCCAGGTATATGTGGGTCTGTGAAATTGCAAATTACCTTTCTGCTTGGAAAGGGCCATTGTTTTGCTAATGTTTGCTGGAAGAGAGGTTTTTGTGCCAGAAAGTTTTGCAGAGAGAAGGAGAGGAGAGAGACAGAAGCCATGTTTGCAGAGTGTGAGCAGCGAGGATGCAGGGTGCTGAGGAAGAAGCCAGTTTGGGCAAAGAGAGAGAAGGTGTGCAGATGGGGAACCGGAGATGAGGGGCTTTTGCAAGCTCTGCTGAGACTGGTGGAGCCTTTGATTCTAGGAGAAATCAGAGAAGATTCTCCTGGTTATGGAACCAGAGAATGTGTCAGGCATTGGAGCCCTGTGTGTTTGCTCATTGGCCAGTGCAAGACTTTAATAAAGGAATGGCCCACCATTTTTTGGCTCCCCTGTTTCTTTACCATCTGCCCGAATACAATGAGAACCTGCATATGAATGATGGTGATGGCGGTGACTACTGGCCATATACAAGACTAGAAAAAGTCTATGAATATAAATGGAAATTTATGGAGTGATTTTGAAGAAAGTAATTATAGCTTTTAGTTGGTTTTAAAGGAAGTATACCTCTTAATAAGTATAAACAATTTCACTAGCTTCTGTAAAATAATGCATTTTTCTTTCTCTAACATTTGCCATTTTATTGAAATTGGATAATAAATAGCACATAAAGGAAGTGTCCCAGTAGAGCCCAAGCTCTACATCGATCAGGAATCCCTGCCTCGACTTCCCTGCACAGTAGGACACTCCTGCTACTTGTCAGCAGGCCTGGCAGCCTCTTTGAGACTACTCTTGAGGTGGCTATGAGGATTCTACTTATCAGTGCCAACACCAGAGGAAAGACATGAGACTGACACACAAATTAGTTGCAAGAATCACACAGGCAATTTATTACTCACAAATCCTTTTGGCATGCCTGGTACAGCTTAAGGGGGCCCCGTCGGCGTGCTCCTCTCGGCTGTCTTTGGTCAGAGCTCAGAGCAGTGTGGAGACAGTCCGCGTTCACGTTGGAGTCTGGGTCACTACTGCAGCGGGGGGGCCCACAGCTTTAGTACCTTTTCTGGCCAACGCCTTCTAACAGGTGTCAATCTACAGGATTATCAACTCAAACCACCTTTTGGGGCCTGACCTGTGGTGACGCAGTGGATAAAGTGTCGACCTGGAAATGCTGAGGTGGCCGGTTTGAAACTCTGGGCTTGCCTGGTCAAGGCACATATGGGAGTTGATGCTTCCAGCTCCTCCCCCCTTCTCTCTCTCTGCCTCTCCTCTCTCTCTCTCTCTCTCTGTCTCTCCCTCTCCTCTCTAAAATGAATGAATGAATAAATAAATAAATAAATAAATAAACACCTTTTGGGGAATTCCTCGCAGGGAGCCTTTAAAATGTTAATCTACTGAAATATTACATCAAGCCACACTTTTGAGATGTTCCTAAGGAAACTTCTCGTTTATGTTAACTTACAGAGTTGACATCAAGCCACTTCTTATCTATGTATAACTTCACACACATACTAACTGGACCCTGCTTGAAAGTCAGAGTCTGTTTATCACACCTGCACACACTATATTAATTCCTATCCAGATTTTACAACTTTATTTAATTTCCTTAATTAATTTTAATATTATATCTTAATTACTTTTATATATCTTCCATATTTTTTATATTTCTATATATTTAATTACTATAACATTATATTACTACAACATTAAGACCAGCAATGTAATATGTACATTTAAGTACACCAGAGTAGCTGACTCGCTATTTAAGAAATGGAAATAAGTAGTTAAATAAAAATGGTACCAAAAGATCAAAGTAATAGGTTTAAATGATTTAAATTACCACTAAAACTAATCATATTAATGATTTAAATATCTATTTAACTTTTGAAAGTATATATTTAAAAATTTTTTATATTATTCAGAATTATATCCATCCCCAGTGTAGTCAAAGCCCACAGAAAAAAGCATTGTCTTTATTTGCTAAGTTTGTAAATACTTGTTTTATTTGAAACTATATACAAAGAAATTTCTAGCTTTATCCTTAAGGATTATTTTATTCTCTTTACACATTGACAGTCTTTTTCACTGAATTTTTAATAAATATTTTTATAGCAGCTGTAAAGAATTACTACAAACTTAGTGACTTAAATAACACATTTTTTTTTATATTACAGTTCTGTATGTTAAAAAATCTGAAATGGCTGTCACTAGGTTAAAATCAAGGTGTCAGCATGTAGAGGCCTTGAATAAGAACACAGAATAGGAACAAAGTTCAGTACCCTGAAGCAAAAGCCACAGTGGCTTTACTGACAAAAGTACTAAACATAGTACTGTGCTAGAAGCCACACAATAGGGATAGAATTAGCCTTTCTGCTTAATCAATAGGTGGGGACATTTGAGCCACTTCCCTTACCCTTTTGTCTGCTCTAAAGAAGTTCCCCTTCCTGACTTCTTCATTCTCCTCTCTGCTTCCTGACTTTCTCATTCTTGTCCCTGCTTCTATTTTATGTGTATAAATAAATACCAGTAAGGACTGGGGGTCAGGGCCATCTCATGAAACCTTTATAGGGGACTGTGAGGTGGTCTCCCCTAGACCCCTCGGTGCACACCATGTGGTCTCCAAGTAGTCATTGTCTTCACGACATCAATAGGCTGGCATTCTTTCTGGAGGCTCTAGGAAAGAATCTGTTTCTTTTCCCCTTTCCAGCTTCTTGAGGCCACCTGCATTCCTTGGCACAGGGTCCCGTTTCTTTATCTCCATCCAGCAACATTATGCCAAGATCTTCTCACATGGCTATCTGGATCTCTCTCCTCTGCATTTATAAGGATGCATGTGATTAGGCTGGTCTCACTTGGCCTATGAAGGCCAGTTTATTAGCAACCTTAATTCCATCTGCAACTATAATTACTATTTACCATGTAACCTAACATATTCATAAGTCCAGGCTTTAGGACATAGACATCTTTGCAGGGGCCATTATTCTACCTGTAAGTTAATAACTCCTGCAATTAAGCTATGGGAACATAAATATTCATTATATTAACCTATTCATTTTTATATGTTTTAACTTTTCCAAAATAAAAAGGTAGGTAAATTTAGGATTCTATGTAACCCAAGGAATTGTGTCTATAGGAGAAAATTAAATATTCCAAATTCAGTTGCAACCTCATTAGCATTCATCCTTTTAGGGAATTTCCGTATTTATTTCCAGTGAGCTAGCTGAAAAAAGATAAAATAACACAACAATTTTTACACTTAAAAATATAAAAACAGATGTACATTTGACCTCCAGCCTTTCCTAAGATTTCATGCCAAAAAAAAAGATTTAAGATAATTTTTGAAAGTACTTATTACTTAAAATTTTTAAGTTTTGAAAGCTCTTTCATATCACATGGTCCAAGCATTCTCTGACACATGGTTTTCCAGCTAAATGATTGTGTACACTTTCATTGAACATCTCCATTGGTGAGGAGTGGGAGGTCGAATCGTCTGAGGTAGTCTATTTCATCTATGGACAATTATGATTATTAAGATTTTTTGTTCTACCTACTTGGTGTTGGAGAATTCTTATGATACTACTTCTATATAACAATTTACAAATATTTAAAAGTAGCTCATATGTCACCTTAAGGCAAAATATCTTTAGTTCCTCTAGACATAATGGCAACCTGAAAATGGTAAAGAATAAAAATTGTGTCCATATGGAACATTCTGTTGGAGGTAAACTTGTTGATTTGATTTAAATGAAAATTCTCCAACAATTTATTTATTTAATAAATTGCATTGCAATACATTGGGAAAATCTAGAGATTTAACCATGGCTCTACTCCAAAAGCCAGGCTCATAGATTTTCTGAGATTCTTACCTACCCTAGAAAGGATATTCAACCAGGTGGTAAGTGACCGTTGTTGTTCTGCGTTAGTCTGGACATAGCTGTCCTGCTCGCCTAGGAGCTGTAAGCGCAGATGAACTAGGGAGGTCAGAGGAGCTCAGAGTTGTTCAATAGACTTGAAGTGTTTTCAACTTCTACTGAAGACCTTTCACTCAATAAGGACCAGTTGAGTCTCTGTGTCTCTAACTTAGGAGAGAAACTGATCTCTTTCTACCAATTAGCAAATTTAAAAAGCAATTTTACCGAAAAAAATAAAATTTCACAGAAAATATGTTTCACTTTTTACTTTTCTAGTACCTAGGTAGACAAGATTTTCCGTGAAGCTTAAAATAAGAAAAGTAAACAAGAAGCCTTGTAAAATTTAAAGTTTTGAAAGCTTATTTAATGCATTTTATTACCTCAGAAAAACCTTGGTTCTACAAAGATGTATGGAACAATCAGAGCTATGTCAGTAGATTTCATTAGACAATAAAGAGATTCTAGTCAAAGTTAACACAGGTATGAAATGGTTGAGAAAAAAACTTGTAGAGGTCCAACTGATAGGTAGGAGGCTTCATGCCTACCACTTTACAACGCAGTTATTACCTTAACCTTTGTCAATTAGGGTCTCATTCTGTCCAGCTGTTTGAAAATTTAAATCATTAAAGGACCTGGTTAAGCCTGACCAGGTGGTGGCGCAGTGGATAAAGCATTGCACTGGATGCGGAGGACCCAGGTCCGAGACCCCGAGGTCGCCAACTTGAGCGCGGGCTCATCTGGCTTGAGCAAAAGCTCACTAGCTTGGACCCAAGGTCGCTGGCTCGAGCAAGGGGTTACTCGGTCTGCTGAAGGCCCGTGGTCAAGGCACATATGAGAAAGCAATCAATGAACAACTAAGGTGTCGCAATGAGAAATTGATGATTGATGTTTCTCATCTCTCTTCGTTCCTGTCTGTCTGTCCCTATCTATCCCTCTCTCTGACTCTCTCTCTGTCCCTGTAAAAATTAATTAATTAATAAAAAATTAAAAATTAAAAAATGGCCCTGATTAAGACATTCTGCCCTCAAAACTTTTCAGTGACATTTCTGAACTGAGATCTTTCCTCTATGATGGCTTATTTTACATTTTTATTGACTTGGGGCATAGAAGATCCTGGTGGGAGTTTCTCATTTATTCCATTTGCAGAAAGGATTACCTCTGTTCCTCCAAATCCTAGATTCACTAGACCACTTGACCATCCACCTGAATCATAAACGACTCACATGCCTGATGGGTTATTAGCCTTAATTATTTAGTACAATTTTCCCATGAGGAATTGATGGACTTTAGACCTAGCTGTTGCGCTACAAACTGCCACTACACTATCATGTTTTTTTACCTCTTCGTGAAGATATCTATGAAGACCACTTTGAGGTTAAGTAAAGCTCTTGTTAACTTTTGCTTCCATGGACAGGAAGCAGTTAGTGGCTAAGAAACAAGAGCTCAACACTGACCACTATTTTCACCCTATCACAATTTGCATTTCACAAAAATAGAGTCATATTCTTACACCAGGGTTAACATTGGTCATTGGTCAGGGTGATCTTTTAACACAGCTCTTAATTCTTTCACAGTTAGTGTTCTGGCTCTTTTTTTGAACTTGCTTCTAAATAACCTCATAAGCACATTGAGATAAGTGCAGTTAAATTGCCTTTACAAGAGATTATCTTACTGATGCACTCTAAGTCTTGAAAACTCAGAGGAGCTTGAACAGGCCATTCCTTCAACTAGCTAATCATTGTCAGAAGGAAGGACTGCATGTCAACCATTCTAAAACCAGAGCTTGTGTATTTGTGAGGTATCTACATCTTTTGCTTGGTTTAAAAATAACAAGCCAACTAGCAAGTTAACTTATTTATTTGGATTGGTATAAATGTCATGAATAAGTGATCTTGGCACATATTTAGGCAGTAGAATTATTAAAGACAGATATTTCATGAATGTTGTATTAAGGCTATGTTTTGACAAATGAAGCATTCGATTATACCCCCTTTAAAAATTATCTTCAAGTGAAAAATCACATCAACTATTCTATAAGAAATAGGACATTAGGGCCTCTGTCACCCATCTGTCTATCTGATTAAATGACTTCATATCCTTAATTTGAAAAATCTTGGACTTTCCAGTGTGTATTGTTTCAACTCACTCAAGAAATAGATTGGCTTTCTCTTAACCAGTTCTTTAACTTCCTCACAAAGATGTAAAATAGATGCAGTGTCTCCCACGATTCACCAATGCCTACTCAGCTAGCCTAGACTTATTCCTAACTCTATTATAGCCTCTCCCTTGTCTTTTCTTTTCATTCAATATCATTTTTACTCATTCTACTTACGATTTTTGTGTGCTACTTAAAATCCTTTAAGTAAATATATTTAATTAATGAGTGCATAGACAGAGAGAGAGAGATGGGAAAATTTGTCCTGCTCAACAATGAGCCGGAGCCCTTTTCTGAAATACAGCTCATGTTTATTAACACACACTCCCACTGAGCTTTCCAACCTCATCTCTCAACATTTGCCACCATGCTTTTCACACAACAACACATTGGAGTGGTTACAAACTTGTAAACGTATCAGTTCTTCCTTGGGACAATTTCTGAACCATTTGGGACCTCACATTCTTATCAGAAATATGGAAATAATACTTACCTTATATGGAAGGATTAAAAGCATTAATTTATAAAAAGCTCAAAACATGGTACTTGGCACATTGTAAGTAAATGTTAGTTGTCATTGTGATTGTTGTGGTGGTGATGATGATATTTTTCCCCAAATCCATAGCTTTGCACATATTTTTTCTTCTGCCTAAGATATGCCTTGTCCACTTAGAAAATTTATATTTCTTTTCCTCAGTGAGGCCCTTTCTACCCTTATAGGGCAAGTTAGGGTCTTCCTTCTCTGTACTTTATAACATTTTTATAGATCTTTATTATTGTACTTAATACATTGTCCTCCAATGATGTATGATGTCTTGATGTATTTCTTTGCTACACTAGTTTCTTGAAGGTGGGAGATGTGGCCTCCTTAAGGATATCTCTGACACTACACACAAAAAAATCATTAATCCATGGGAGGGAAGGAAGGATAGAAAGAAAGGGAATGGAGAGAAGGGAGAAGAGAGGGAGGGAGAATCAGAGAGAAAGAGAGAGGGAAATGAAAGTTAAGAAGGGAAGAAGGAAGGGAAGGGAGGGAGGGAGGAGAGGAAGGAGGGTGCAAGCTGAGGGAGGAATCCAGGCTTCTGGCAGCTCTCCTGTCCGTCATCACTCCTGGAAGATCCCCAGCACTGATGCATTGATCTCATTTACAAATTCTGTCAGTGCTCTGATGAACAGTTCCCCAGTTTATCACTCAGGGCATAAATAACTCTGCTTCTGCAAGATATTAATTCATTTGCAATGACTAATTTGCCTCCTATTTGATGATAATGCCAACTATTGACTAAGGCATAATCCCTCAGCTTGCCAAACCCCCAAAAATCACTTATTCAGAAAATGGCTCATATAAGAAAGAAGCAGCTGCTTTTGAAATTGATGCAAATGAGCCCGAATTTGTTTGTTTCAAAAAAATTGTATTCCATTGATTCATTTAGCTTTAGTGGTGAGATTTCAGTGAAGACAGGAGAAGTAGAAAATGAAAGATAAGGGAATAAAAAATAGGTAAGCGTATCACTTTCCTTCATCAATGCTTTCTCTCTGATGATTTTTCCTGTCTAGATTTCCTAAACTGTAGATGCAGGATTCTTACTGACCTAGTCTGTTATATTGGAGAAAGAAAATTCAGTCAGAAAAATAAAATTAGTTATAAACGGGAAACATTTTCTTGTAAAGAGCAACAGTTTCTCTCCCTTACAGTGACAAATATCCTCTTCGCAAACATCCTGTTGGAGTGCTGTTCATTGCCAATAGAGCTTATATAAGTGAGTACAAATTTCCCATTTTATGAAGCAATATTTCAAGCTCTAAAAATGCTACAATATATGCTTTATCGGATAGATGATCCTAATAGTAATTTCTGTTGCCAATTTCTTTTCTGTGGTGAAAAGATGTGTGATAAGCAAAATGTCAATGAGGTTGCTACACTCACACCAGTTCTCAGGTCACCAGTGAACAGAATGAATGACCACAAAGTATCCTCTCTTCTTTCAACCTAGGTTTGTTTCCCAGCCAATTTGTTAGTGAGCTCCAACCGTAACTGATACATTTCTCCTTTGGGGGCAAACTTAGTCCTGCTCTCGAAAGCTTATTTGCACTCTCTCCTTTGTACCCAGTGCTTCCTGTTCTCAAAACTACCAAGGAACCTTCTATGATGAATCCTACTTTTGTTCAATCCTACTCCACTCTTACTTTCTTTCCATCTTCAAATAAACTTCTATTTGTATTTTGTTTGATCTCTTTGTCTTCTATTTGTATTTTGTTTGATCTCTTCTCCTAAATCTTTTTGGCCCATTTTTAAGTGTTCTCTGTCTTTTGACTATCTTTCTGGAAGATTTGCCTCAGTTCTTACTCCCATAATTCTACTGTGGGCATACAATTTTTACCACTTCCAGCCCATTCTACACACGAGCAACACAATACGTTTCCTAAGTCATAGCGCAGAAAAGGCTCAAATTTCTTACCCTCTTATTTTAAGCTTTTTGCGATATGGTCATAGTAGCCTATCTTATAAGCTACATCAACCACCACATAAACTTTGAATTACCATTGCCTTCTCCCACATTTACTTTTCAGTCTTTCCAAGATCAGTAATTGGTATGAACTGCCAGCGAGTTACTCAAGTAAAAAAAAACAAAAAAAAAACTAGTAGTTTTCTTTGAGTCTTCCACTGCACCCCCCAGATCCAGTCCATCAGTCAGCCCCTTGACATACTTTCATAACACATGTCCAACCTGTCTATTTTTGTCCAGTTGTACTACTACCTATCCAAACCACTATAATCATTCAACTGGGCTACTGTAGTAGTTCCTATTTGGTTTTCTCTTGCTCTCTATAATCCAATTCTTACACATTTGTAGAGAGTTTTGTTAAAAAATAAATCATATTACATCACACCCCTGCTTAAAACCCTCCAGTGAAATTCAAAAGAATACATGCAACCATATGTTCATTGAATGGTTATTTACAATATCCTAGATATGGAAGCAACCCTAGTGTCCTTCAATAGACAGTAGATTTTTAAAAGCTGTGGTACATATATACAACGGAATATTACTCAGACATAAATAATAATGAAATCTTACTAGTTATGACAACATAGATAATCCTAAAGGGTATTATATGAAGTGAATGTCAGATATAGAAAGAAAAATAGCATATGATTTCATTTATATGTAAAATCTAAAGAGCAAAGTAAACAAACAAAATAAGAAACAGACTCATAGATATAAAAATCAGACTGATGATAGCCAGAGGGGAGGGGAGTTAAGGGGATGAGTGAAAAAGGCAGAAGGATTAAGAAGAACAAATTGGAAATCACAGAAGAGTAGCAGGGATGTAAATGAAATATAGTATAGGAAATATAGTGAATAATATTGTAGTGACTACGTATAGTGCAAGGTGGGTTCTTAAGATATTGGAGAACCACTTTGTAAAATTGTCTTCCCACTACGCTATATTTCTGAAAGTAATACAAGATAACATTGAATGTAAACTGTAATTGAAAAATAAAATTCTCTCAGTGATATTTCATTCTATTTAGAATGAAATTCGTATTTCCACTACTCTCTCATCTGGCTCCCATGGATCTCTGTGGTCTGGCCTTCACCCCATGTCTTCCCCACTGTGCAGCAGCCACACTGGCCTGGCTGCAGGCTTCTCACTCATGCTTCACCCGAAAGCCTTAGCACCAGCTCCTTCTGCCCGTAATGCCTTCTCTCCCACACTGTGTGTGATTGCTATCTTTACCATTCAGCTCTTAGTCTGAATGTCACAATATTTTTTACAGACCCAATATAGAGTAGCTGCTAGGTCTCTGTCACCACATTTGATATTTATCTAATTTTTTTTGTCTACAAGTTTATTTTCTGTCTTGTTCATTACTGAATCTCCCTTAACTACAATAGTGCTTGGATCTGACTAAATATGTGTTTAATGAATGAATGAACTTTGCTGTCCCATCTCTATGCCCTGTTCTCAATACTGGATAATATTCCTAGTGGTGAATAATAGGATTAACAATCAGAGGTGGATTTAGTTGGTATGGAGACATGAAGCTGAGGAAGAATAAGTGAACAATCTGACTACAGGGGACCTTTTTGGTGAATGAAAGGAAGTAGACAAAGACGAAGTCAGTTAGAATCTTTAACATCATATTAAGAAAGTATGAATTAGCATGACCAGGTGGGGGCATAGTGGATACAGCATTGATTTAGGATGCTGAGAACAAAGGTTTCATCTAGCTTGAGCACAGGCTCACCAGCTTGATTGTGGGCTTGACCACTCGACATGACCATAGACATGACCCCATGGTCACTGGCTTGAGCCCAAAGGTTGTTGGCTTGAAGCCCAAGGTCACTGGCTTAAACAGGGGGTCACTGGCTCAACTGGAGTCCCCCAGTCAAGGCATATATGAGAAAGCTGCAATAAATGAACAACTAAGGTGTCACAACTATGAGTTGATGCTTCTCATCTCTGTCCCTTCCTGTCTGTCTGTTTCTCTCTCTCTCTCTCTCACTAAAAAAAAGGAAGAAAGGAAGGAAGGAAAGAGGAAGGAAGGAAGGAAGGAAGGAAGGAAGGAAGGAAGGAAGGAAGGAAGGAAGGAAGGAAGGAAGTTTGAATCAAATCTAATGTTACAGAAGACTCTTCTTAAAATTGAGGGAAAATAGACTATGAATTTCATGGCACCAATGATATTTGTTTTGGTCACTACTGTATGCACCAATAGTTAAGACAGTACTTAAAATATATTGGGCACTCAATAAATAGAAGAAGGCATGAATGAATGAACATGACATAACTTTTAGGATATTTTTGTTTAGAAATAGTTTATAAGACACAAAAGAAATAAGACTAAACTAAAATTTCTCAAAATCTGGACAATAGGTTATATTTAAGTGACTTATCAAAATTTAACCTCCTGTGTCTTTCCTACAACTTAGTCATCTAAGACTGTGATCAAGAATCTGAGTGAGTTTCTTGTGTGTTTTTCTATGCACACTGAAGTTTGAGAATGATTGCTCTGGAAGAGAGAAGATAATGAAAGACCTAAAGTAGAATCTGTATTTGAGGAAATTAGTAAAACACAAGCTGCCAGGACTTTTGTGAAGTAGAGGAAAGAGTCAAAATAACAGTTTCCAACCTGGAAGGTAGAGAAAAGCACCACTGGTAAAATACAGGAGATTTGTGAATCATTTTTAAAAGGCCTTCTCATTTAAAAAATATATAAGGCCATCATTTCCACCTTTTGGATGACAATATAAAGGCATGTGTAAAGGTGAAATGTGAGACTAAGCTGAGAAAACTGTGTGTTCCCCAAACCATGGAAGGTACCGCGCTATAATAAATAGCAGCGGCATTGCCACTGGATTCTACAATGTGAGAGTGGTGAGAGTGCTAAAGACAAATAAGTCTTGTTTCTTATTGTCAAAACCTATATTAAAGGCAGGTTATTCCTATTTATTTCATAGCAAAAGCACTGCATATGTCTCTGTAAATAGCTCTTTGTGCAATAGATCCTTGAAATTGGCTTCTTCCCAGCCATGAAACAGATGCAACACTGGAGCAATGCTAGAAAGCAAGAAAGGAATGCCAGAGATCTAATTTGAGGAAAAATCTGAATGCAAATGTCTCTAGTAAATAGTAATAGTTTAGAAAATTACTCAGCTTCCTATAGTTCAAATTTTATCCATACTTTTTAAGCTTTAGAACCTAGAATCCATGCTGAGAACCAGATTTATTTCTTTATAAAGATGGGCTTAGGCCAGTGAATGCTATTCATGTGAAGAAATTTTAAAACATGGCGTACTTTTGTGTTATGAGGAAACTGACATTTAAAATACCCAGTGAGTTCAATACCTAAAAGCAAATTAGCTTTTCCCACCATGATGAATAGATGTTTGATATATACTTATAGAATGATTATCATAAAACTCCTAGTTCCTCTTCTCAGTTTTCAATTAATCACTATCACAGGAAAGATGAAATAACAGACGGCAGGTCATCTGGTAGAAGAGTATTAGAACATACCTACAACTATACTCAGAAAACTGCTTGCTTCAGTGCAACCATTTTGGAGACTCTGATTTTTTTTTATTTGAATTTGTTGCAAAAGTAAAGGCAATACCATATTAAGAGATTCTATGTGATGCCTCTGCAGTTAAGAGTTGTTGTGTTTTTTTCTCTCTAAGTTAAACAAGAAGTAATGTTGGCCCCAGTTGTTGTTTTTAGCAGAAAAAAATGAAACTTCTGGTTGAAAACTGATGCCACAAAATTTGGGTCACACATTAGTTAGATGTAGGATACATTAACTGATCACTTCATTGTTCCTATGAAGGGAGCTATGAGTCTGTCCTGCCAAAAAATATAAATAAATAAATGAAAAGGTCCCAAAGCTAAGCAAGCCGCATAGCTGACTATAATAATTTCCACACTCCCCCCCACAACATGTCTAGAGAAACCAACCCATCAATGAAGAGAACATATTTAATCATAAAGAGAGGACCAATGATGACATCGGATCACTTACAGCAGAATGGTGGAGTCTTGGTAGCATTGTGCGGGGTGAAATAAGCGAATCAGAAAAAAACAGGAACTGCAGGATTCCATACATTGGTGGGACATAAAAGCGAGACTAAGAGGCATGGACAGGAGTGTGGTGGTTACGGGGGGTGGGGGGAGGGAAGGAGGGAGAGGGGGAGGGGGAGGGGTACAGAGAGAACTGGATGGAGGGTGGCGGAGGACGATCTCTCTTCGGGTGATGGGTATGCAACAGAACTAAATGACAAGATAATCTGGAAATGTTTTCTTTGAATGTATGTACCCTGATTTATTGATGTCACCCCATTAAAATAAAAATTTATTTATAATAAAAAAAAAAAAAGAGAGGACCAGAATTTGCTTCATGAAGCTCTTTGCTTCAAAGATGGTCATTCCTAGGGTATTTTTCATGTAAGAATTCTAGGTAGCCTGACCTGTTGTGGCACAGTGGATAAAGCTATGACCTGAAATGCAGTGGTAACTGGTTCGAAACCCTGGGCTTGTCTGGTCAAGGCACATATGGGAGTTGTTCCTCCCTCCTTCTCTCTCTCTTTCCTCTCTAAAATGAATAAATAACAATAATAATAAATTCTAGGTAAAGAAACTGACACCTGGTGAGGGATATAGTTTAAAGTTTAAATCATGCTAATAATTACTACTGAACAATCCTAATTCAAATATTGCAAGAAGTATCTTGAGGTTATTTATACACTTAGTCAATAAAGATTTCTGTACAACCTTATCTCTGCATTGTATAATCACGTTTCAATGCTAACTATCTGAATCTTGCTCAGCCTGACCCAGCACTAAGAAGGAAGTGACTCCTCGAGGAGATCCTCAGATCATCTCAGGCCAAGAGCACAAATTAATGTACAGCCCTTTTTTGCTTGGCCCCCCTCAGTGCCAGGCTACCTAGGGGATGCCCAATGCAGAAACAGAGGAAGAGAAAAGAAGCAATCTTTATCCGGAGTCTCAGAGCATTGGGCATAAATGTCTACTCAAATGTTCCAAAAGAGAAAGCTTTTCTGTGTTTGTGGCTTGCTGTGAAATGGCTAAAATATGAAGACTCTATTTCTTCATCTTAATACTTAAAGCTTCTATTATTTTTATTGTTTCCTTGCACATGGATAAAGCTCTAGTCAGACACTTGAAAGAAAGCCTATTTTCTTTCTGAAGAGATCGATGTTCTTATGTTTCTCTATGTGTCAAGAACAACGGAGCTCACAAGGCATAAATTAGATGTATGTTGAGTGTGAATTTATACAAAACTAAATTGTAACATTTTATTTTACTTGTTTGGCCTTAAAACCATGCCATTTTCTTTTGAAGGTGTTTTTTTATAAATATTAGATTATAGGTTTTTTCTGAATGATAGATAATATTGCTAAATTTAGGCATATTTTAATCATGTAGCAAAGTGTTAATGACCAATTGTCTATAGTGAATAAATGTTTTTTAAAAGACCTTAAAATTCAATTCTTTAAATCTGCAGTGTTATTATTTACATCTATTGCTCGGGTTACTGTGCTACAATTACCTGGAAATAAATAGCCCCTAACTAACTTTGCGACATGTCTAGTCCTCCTTTCAACAATAGCTAATCAGATATGCTTAGAAAGCAAAAATAAAGTTCACTTGTTGTAGTCAACAACTGTAAAGTGCCTTTTTGTATTTTTGCAGATTTTAATGCTTTTTGTGAGGCATAGAAATAGTGTAGCAGAAGAGACATAAATATAAAAGAAATATATCACTTTCAATAATTTAGATTAAAAACAATGAACTCTGGGTCATTTCTCAGTCAATTTCTATGTCAGGAAAATTGAGAGTAATTTAGAAAGGCATAATACCTTAGTAACTATTTCAAATCCAGATCCCTCATTTATATTATAAATAGATAAAGAAAGAATTATTGGATCATAGTTCAGGCACTCCCAAGATATGAACACCCATCTTGCAAACATCAACAATTGTGACGCACACTTGCCTCACCCGCTGCAACAAACTAAATGGTGCCAGCTCTCAGCTCCTTTCGTCCCTCCCAGGCTTTTCCTTCAAGAAAGCTGTTTACAAACAGCACCCAGCAGGCTAGCAGGATTACCTGGGATTGAGAGGGCCTCAGATCCTTTACATTGATTGAGGCTCCCAGTAAATTAAATATTAAAGAAATGTTAGAACAACTTTCTAAATTTTGTGGCATATTTTAAAAGTTTAATCCTGACAGTGGATCTTACTGACAATGAGGATAACCTCATTAGAAGACATCAAGGTTCTAAATTTGAGGTCCTTCACGAAAATGAGAGCAGATCAAATGGTTCTCCCATAAACCCTGCTATTTACTCCCAGTTTTCATTCTTTTGCAGTTTCCTAACATGTTCCCCGCCACTAGTATTATATACCTCCAATGCATTTCCAACGCTGCCAAGTGATCTGCAAACCCCCATACCACCCATACCACCCACAAGAGCTTTTCCTGTGGAGAAATGTATTTTAAATTGCAAACAATCTGCCTCAAAATTCTTCTAGATTAGCACATTTGTAGCTTGTGGCTCCTCCATTGGGATTAGGAAATCTGATATGTATTAATTTAACTTATTTATTCAGAAAATATTTATTGATTAACAAAATGTGTCAGGATGAACTTCAGGCATTGAGGATAGAATGTAAGATTAATCAGGTCCCTGACTTCAAGGGGTTTTACTGTCTATACATAAATTTTTCTAAAAGTTGGCATATTTCTCTTTCTGCCTTTCCAATATTCATTGCTTATTGTGAAAACAAATAAATTCTATACAGCTAGTGCTCGACTTACGACCACGACTGGTTCTGACAGGCGGGTCGTAACACGATTTGGTCGTAAGTTGAGAAGGCTACATGTACAGTACTGTGAAATGATGTTATAAAAATCTTTAAGTCACATTTTATCATAATTTTCTTTCATGATTGTTATATATCATAATTTTCTTTGTTCATTTTATGCCATTTGTATCATCTCTACACCATTTTGTTTCTTATTTTTACATTTGTCAGGTTTAAGTAAAACACTGTGTTACCAATACAACTGGTTTAATATTTGCAAAGACAATTTCCTCTTGGTAGACATCTTGGGAAGGGGTTGATAAAAAATATCCAAGACACAAAACACAAATTGCTATACTGAATCTGGGATAACAGTTGAAATGGTGCACGCGGAGATGGTGGTGCTGCTTGAACGCTTGCGCTGCCAGTTGCGGAGCAGTCGTGGCTAGCGATTGTGGTCGTAAAGTCAATGGTCATAAATTGCATAGGTCGTAAGTCAATCAATATTTGTATATGATATTAATCACATAGAAAACAGCTATTATGAGAATAATAACACATTAACTTTTATCCTTCTGAGAAACACTTTATAGATATAAGAAATATTTTGTCATCTTTGTTTTCTTAAATACTCATTTGACATCATAATAATCCGAGAATTTTTAAATGAGTTTTGCTCCATCTCAAAGAGTTTTATGATATCCTGTTATTTTATAGCACCTGCATTGATCCGTAATCATTCTTCTGGAAGGATTCTTCACACTACATACTTATTTTTGTAGCCTTTTTTTCCTTTGGATTTAGAAGAAAGAAGATCCATTCACATCTGAGGCTCTCTTTCATTGTCTTCTACCCAGAGAAACAAGAGAATGGGTCCAGAGATGTAAGGTCTTTAACAATAGACAATCCTAAGCATTTAATATGTGAATTAGTGACCTTAAATGGTTGTCCTTTAATCAGATCATAATTATCTTTAGCAGCAAATGGATGTATTTGTAAAATGGTATTTGTCCATTAATGATAGAAAGGTTTCTAAAGATCTTTTAACATGAGATAAAGCAGTAGATCAACAGATAGGTACTTTTTATAATAATCACTCTGAAAAGAGCTATTTCAAGTAATGATTACCTATGTGGGACTGATGAGGGAATTTCTACTGGCTATGCCTGTGAGAATCATTTACCATGTGGCAAGGCAAACCTGCTATGTCCCCAAGCTTAAAATGGAAACATTTTTTTTAAGGGAAAGTAATGTTTAATTCACTCTCATAATTTTTAAATTATATTAATAAAATGCAATGTTTTTATCTCTGCCGTTTTACTCATTATTTTCCTAAGGATAAGTTGTTTCTTTTAATCTATCCATACATGCATAAAAAGCAGGCATAAGTTCCTTTTCTGTTCTCATGGAAGCCGACCTTCTATACATCATATCTTATCTTTCCAATAAAGTTATTCCTTTAAACATTTCAAGTTTTGGTGATCTTTCACCCCAGATATCCATTTTAAGTATGTTTATACTTTGGGGACTTCTGTAATTATAGAAACCTGCCTGTAGGACACTCAGGTGAAATTCACACCAGCCAGAAAAAAGAAAAGAATAGTTTTTTGGTTCCAGTCTTAGAGGAACAGAGAAGGCAGCTCCCACTATGTAGAGCTGAGTAAAGGGGAGGAAAATTGGTGCCATCTTTCTTGTCAGTTTACTTATTTGTTGTTTTATTCATTAAACTAGTATTTACTGAATATCTACTCTAGAGCACTAGCTCAGTGAGCTGCAGTAAGGTGGGAATGTCAACACAGTGAAAATTATTGTACAATACAGGATGGGTGAAACACCGGAACTTTATATGCGGTGCTCCAAGAGTTTAGAGAAAGAGCACTCACCATTCACAACAGTGTTGCAATTACATTAGTCCCTGGCCACTTAGTAAATTCTACTCTTCCGAAAATTTTACGGCTTCTCTTAATTATATGAGTGAGTCATGATAGAACTGACTTTAGAAACTCCCATGAAAAGCTTCTAAAAATAAATAATTTTTGGAACAGCTATAAACCTACTTTCCATTGTACCTCATCATTATTTTACTAAAAAAAAATGCATAATCCTCAGCAAGTAGAGATAAATGTTAATGATTTTTACTGTTCTCAGGTGATTTCTACTATATGAAACCTACTAAATTTCAAGTATGTCCATATGCTTCAGATATCCATTGAATGAATCTGCCCCCCCCCCCCCCCCCGGAATCTTATGAAACTAATTAAACAGACTTGTTTAAAACTAAGTTTTTCAGGCCCTGGCCGGTTGGCTCAGCGGTAGAGCGTCGGCCCGGTGTGCAGGAGTCCCGGGTTCGATTCCCAGCCAGGGCACACAGGAGAGGCACCCATTTGCTTCTCCACCCCTCCCCCTCTCCTTCCTCTCTGTCTCTCTCTTCCCCTCCCACAACGAGGCACCATTGGAGCATAGATGGCCCGGGTGCTGGGGATGGCTCTGTGGCCTCTGCCTCAGGCGTTAGAGTGGCTCTGGATGCAACAGAGCGACGCCCCGGAGGGGCAGAACATCGCCCCCTGGTGGGCATGCCGGGTGGATCCCGGTCGGGCGCATGCGGAAGTCTGTCTGACTGCCTCCCCGTTTCCAGCTTCGGAAAAATGAAAAAAAAAACACTAAGTTTTTCATATGGATGCCATGGAACCTGAAAGATTATAATCATAAGTATTCATTCACCTCAAGGGCCAATCAGAAGCCCGACCTCAGAATCCTGCCCTATGGCTGTACTCCCTCCTTTGCCCTACCTCTAGCCCTTTCCTTTCTGACCACGAAGACCGCTTAACTTACATGCTCGTGATGTAGGTCCTCCTTGTCTGTCCAACAATCAACTCACCTTAGGTATTTTTCAGCTCTGATGATCTTTATTGGTTTTGACATGCCAAACCACACAATGTGGTTTTTAAATTTAAGAATTATGTAATGTTTACTATGTGTCAGACACTGTTCTTAGAACTTTGCAAATATGAACCATATACATAGTGACTTACACATTTTCTGAAGCAAGATTTGGAATACAAAAATACTTTTAGGAAGTGTCACTTAATCAATGAATAAACCTGACTGCCCAGTAGTCATCTCACTATCTAACATTTTTATTACTCTTCAGCTTTGTTTGTTGTTTTGTTTTGTTTTTTTTTTTACTTCTCTTAATAGTAACTGTCACAAAGACTTATGGGAAAAAATGACTCAAAAAAAGTCCAACTTCTAGAGCAATATACAAATTCAATGCAACCCTCATTAAAATTCTAATGTCATTCTTTGAAAAAATGAAGAACAAAATATCACCAGATTTGAAGTGAAATAAATAAATCAGAAAAACCTAAGAACTATGTGATTTCACACATAGGTGGGATATAAAATGAGACCCATAGACATAGATAAAAGTGAAGTGGTAACTAGGGGGGGGAGAGGAGTAAAGAGTGACAAATACATGGTGACAGAAAATGATTTGACTTTGAGTGATGGACATATAATGCAATGAACAGTTCAAATGCTATAAAAATGTTTCCCTGAAACCTATGTATTCTTATTGAGCAATGTCACCCCATTAAATTTAATTTTTAAATAAATTAATAATAATAGTAATAATAATAATAATGCCAACTGCTAGAGCTGTTCATAGAAATAAACAGAAAGCAAAGTAATTTGGGGAAATAATGTTTCTTGGTCAGAAAATAGAAGTTTTCAATAGATTAAATATTTTAGTGTTAACTTTGATAGTGAATCAGATATGTAACATGAAAGAATTCACAAAACTTCTATGTCAAACAAAAGAAAACCATTTTAGGGAGAAGTTTCATGTCCCAACCAATACGATATTTGTATACCATGGAGAAAAAATGTCAGTGAAAGTGGAACTCATTTCATTGGTTTTAGGAGGAAAAGTACCAGAAAGAACTATCACTAGAAAAGTAACTAGGGAGAAAGTTAAAAGTCAGAATAAAGTTGGAACAGACATTCTCCTACATATAAAATCGGAGAGTCATAAATTTCTCCAAATCTATCTTTTTTTTTTTTTTTTTGTATTTTTCTGAAGTTGAAAAGGGAAGGCAGTCAGACAGACTCCCCGCATGTGCCCAACGGGGATCCACCCGGCATGCCCACCAGGGGGCAATGCTCTTCCCATCTGGGGCATTGCTCCGTTGCAACCAGAGCCATTCTAGTGCCTGAGTCAGAGGCCAGAGAGCCATCCTCAGTGCCCGGGCCAACTTTGCTCCAATGGAGCCTTGGCTGCAGGAGGGGAAGAGAGAGACAGAGAGGAAGGAGAGGGGGTGGGGTGGAGAAGCAGATGGGTGCCTCTTCTGTGTGCCCTGGCCAGGAATCAAACCCAGGAGTCCTGCATGCCAGGCTGACACTCTACCACTGAGCCAACCAGCCAGGGCCAAATTTATCTTTTTAACTGTCAGTCATCTACCTCACTGTTTAAGATGCTTGAATATGACATAATTTTTGTTACTCAATGTGGATATATTTTATTTTTTATTTGGGTAAAATATAGCAAAATTTACCATTTCAAACATTTCTAAACATATGGCTCAGTAGCACTAAATACATTCACATTGCTGGGCAACCATCATTTTTATCCGTTTCCAAAACTTTTTCTTCCCGCAAACTGAAACTCTGATTCCATTAAACAATAACACCCCATTTCCCCTTCCCTCAAACCCTGGTAACCACTGTTCTACTTTCCGTTACTATACATTTGACTACTACAGGTACCTCATATAAGTGAAATCATACGGTATTTGTCTTTTTCTGTGTGGCTTATTTCACTTAGCATAATATTTTCAAAGTTCATCTGTACTGTAGCATGTCAGAATTTTATTCATTTTTAAAACTAAATAATATTTCATTGTATGTATATGCCACATGCTGTTTATTGATTCATCCATTGATGGACATTGGAATTATTTCCACTTTTTGGCTATTGTGAACAATGTTGCTATGAACATTGGTATATAAATATCTGTTTGAGTTTCTTTTCCATACTTTAGGTTATAGTAGAATTGCTCAGTCATATGGTAACTGTGCCTAATTTTTGAGGAACTACTATACTTCAACACACACACACATATATTGTATATTTTTAGCAAGAGAGGGGGAGGACAGATAAAGATAGATAGTAGGAAGGGAGAGAGATGAGAAGTATCAACTTGTAGTTGTGGCATTTTAGTTGTTCATTGATTGCTTCCTCATATGTGCCTTGACTGAGGGGCTCCAGCCCAGCCAGAGACCCTTTGATCAAGCCAACAAACTTGGGCTTCAAGCCAGCAACCTTTGAGCTCAAGCTGGCAATCTCACACTCAAGCCAGTGAGCCCTCACTCAAGCTGGATGAACCCGCTCTCAAGCCAACAACCTCAGGATTTCAAACCTGATTCCTCAGCGTCCCAGGTTGACACTCTATCCACTGCACCATTGCCTGGTCAGGCTTCAATACAAATATTTTTAATAGAACTAATGCAGTTAGTATGATGGTAGCAAAGCTTAAATGCAAATCATTATTGTCCTCACTACCTATTTTTGTAAAATAATTAAAATAAAAATCACACCTCCCCTTTAATGCTCTTATTTGCTGGTGCAGACATCTTACATAAATTCCATTGTTGCTAGTCCAGGATATCTATAGCCATATGTGCTCTTCTCCCTCTCTGGAAGCTGTCCATTAATTTTTCTTGGTGATTTATGACCCCTGATTCTTAATTATTAACTGTTATTTTGATGGCTGAAACCCAAAAGCAGAATTATCTACCCTGAAATTTGTTCATCAGAATTTAGGTTCACATTTTTATTTGTGTGTAGTTGTTACTTATTTCCTCATACAAGTCAGAAATAAATGACACTTTATGATCATGGTCTGATAACATTGGATTTTTTAGTTTATTTTGCATTGTTTTCATGTCCACATTTGAAAGAAATAGGTTACTTCAATTGTTGGTTATCTGTTTTCCTCCTTTGAGAATAGCGTTGTCAATTGTATTTTCAGTGGGCTTCCTGAGTTGCTTTAGTGTAACAATACAAAATTTTCCATCATAAATGTTTTCCACAGTTCTTTCAGATCAGAATCTTAGGTTAAATATTCAATATCCATTAAACACTTTTGTGAGAAATAACTTTTGACCACAAAGTTTGTATCAGAATCAAATGCCAAATTGTTTTGTGTGTCTCTTATTAGCAGCAAAACTGTGGTTTCTTTCAGTACAAGAATGTCAGTGATTATAATTCCAGGGAAATCAAAGAATTGAAATGAAATTTAGTAAAAACCCTTTTACTAACTTATTTTATTTATGCATTACACTGCAGCCAGTAATAAGCAGATTTATATGTTGTGATACTATAATTAAATTGGAAGTAATATTCTCTTTTTGGAGCTCTGACATTGTATTGCTCCAAATTTAAGCACTGTGTAAGCTTCTTTGCTTCAGATCATATCTTTAAGTGTGTAGGTTCAGTTATTCTGAACCAAATGTAATTTCCCTTTTAGGGAAGGAATGTCTTTAAGAGGCTCATTAATAAAATCCTAATAAACTGTCACAGACTTTGGAGAATACTCTTGTCATTTTTATGAGTTAAGTACAAAAAGTTATAAAATATACAGATAAGATTTTTCCTGTCAAATACACAATGACAAAATGTTCCTGACAAAGTCAGAACATTCTAAAATACATAGTTGAAAACACTGAAGAAATTATGCTGATACCTTAGGAACCAAGAGTCTTATTTTCTCACTGTGACTTAAATTCAGCTGACACACCTTTGGAAAGAGGAATTGGCTTTCCCCATTGACTTCGCAGCCCAGATGGCCTCAACTACTTTAACTTTAGGCATATAAATGGTCTATTTCTGTAACCATGTAAATATGCAAATAAAATACATGCCAATTTCCAAAATCAAAGGACTAGTTGAAGAAATGTAAATATAAGAACATTAACAGGGATCCAAGATCTGTAATAAATTAAGGATGAAACTTAAGGAAAAAAATAATCCAACTGTAGATAAATAATCATTGTAATAAAAGCAGGACATGAACCCAACAACAATAAAATTTTACCCAAGGCTACTCGTTGGCATCAATGGGAGATGGGTGATAATGAGAAGCATGAGAAGCGTACGGAAATTTTGGAAACTGGTAAAATTGTCAAAGGTCAAGATACTTTTTAAAATTCAACAATAAATCCATTCTCCAGGTTGCTCAGAGCATAGCCTTGTGGCTATTGCAGTTTCAAATTGTCAGTTTACTATTTATTATGGGCGTCTGAAATACTGATGGCTCTAAATCACAGAATCATTGATCTATAAGGAACCTCAAGAAATAATCTGATCTTCCAAACAGGAAGACATTGAAACCATTTAAGACAAAATATGACCCTAGCCGGGTAGTTCAGTTGCTTAGAGAGTCCTCCTCGTGATAGGTCAAAGTGGCAGGTTCAATCCCTGGTCAGGACACATAGAGAAATCAACCAATGAATGCAGAAATAAGTAGAGCAACAAATGATGTTTCACTCTCTCCCTTCCTCTCTCTCTAAAATCAACCAATAAATAACTCTAATTTTAGAGATCTTCAGGAAACATACTGCTGTAGTTCTTTCTGTTTAAAGATGATTTAACACACTTACTTGTTTGGTCCTTGTTTCAAAGCAGAAACCATAATTTTATTTAAATTAAACCAGCTTAGAAACTTTTTCTTTCTGCAAATTTCTCTTTTATTTGATCCTCAAAACTGCTGAGCTGATTTTTATATTATATTAAAAAAAAAAAAAAAACCCAAACCCTTAGTCCTAGGCTGTAACCCTGCATGACGAATTCCAGCCCAGAGCAACACTTTATGGTCCAGTGTCAAGTTCTTTAAAAATGAAAAATGAGAGGAAAGAGGTTTAGCTGTAACATGGATACATTTTGGACTGGATATTAGCCATTTGAATAAGGTGTGTGTGTTTAAGTATAAAAACGAACTGTATTTTCCTTTTTTGATCTGAGCATGCAAAACCTTTTATTTTCATAATCAGAGCCAAATGTATTTTGTACTCTGGACTTGAACCAGAACTCAAATGGGGGATGAAAAAGCATTAGCCATGCAAGCAATGGATTTGAGGCAAGTTTAATTGAAAAGAAAAATCCCACTATCCATTCATTTTTCAAGCATTGATTGCATTCAACACACAAATCCCTCATTATTCATACATGGAAATATGTGTTTAATGATTAAGTCTCTAAGGATTTATTTGATAGAATAATTGACATTCCTTTTTAAAAAAAGGTAAATGAAACATGGTTTTTAATTCTTTAAAGGACAAGTTACAAAGCATGTAAAAATGTAAGACAGGCTCTTAGTTTTAAAACTATATCTATAATTTGCCTACCCATTGGTTTGTTCATCGGGATATCAGCAACATGCAGACCTGATCTAATAATGGCTAATTATGCAGTTGTTTATCAGCTCATTTGAAACATTTTGAGATTCAGTCTAGCTCAGCAAATTACTGTGCTTAAGGCAGTTCTATATTCTAGAAAATTATAATATCCCCAGAAGGCAAAGAATTAATAATAAAAATCCTCTTTTGTAAAAGATTATCATTGCAAAGCAAATGGAGCAGATCTTCCCTATCCTACTGCATTTAATATTCTCATTTTTCCCCTGAAACTTTGATGGAGAGGCAATGAGAATATCTCTGTTTTATTAACTTATTAAGAGGCACATTTACAGAACTTATACACTATATTGATTCCTAAAGCTGCTAAGAGCCAATAATCACAGAAGGGCAGGATGATTCAATTTGTTAACCCAAGGCATTTCTGTAACTCAGTAGAGCCCAAATTTTCACCCAGTTCAGGAAACCTGATTATTTTACTTCTCTGACCCTCAATTTGTTCATCTGTAAAATAGAGGTAATTACAAAAGGCAGTCTCTGGATGTTGTGAGTAGATAATTCTCCTAGTACAATGCCTGTATATAGTAAATAATGTTAGTTTGGGTTATTGTTAGGTGATTATTATCATTGCCTGTTGTGGTTCAGGACATAGATAAAGATGTATATATTTAACTATCCATTTGACTAAGTGGTTATGTAACTTTTCAATATAAACACTTTTATATCAGCTAAAAGTTTAACATGAACCTACTGTTCGAGCACTTTTTAGTCCCAAACTGCCTCACCTAACCAACCAGAATAGGTGGGCTAATACTGTACGAGATAAATCACATAGATTCTAGTTTGAAATTATTCCAACTTCATTGCATCTGGGTTTGACAACATAATATTTTTTAAAAGCCCTTGGTGCTGCTTCTATTGAACTGTGCCAATGAGTTTTGAACTTTTTCTTCATGATTCAGATTTTGTCGTAGATTTTGCCACCTGCATTTTCTCCACATTGGACCATTGTGTCCATATTTTAAAAAAAAAAAATCTTCAAAAACTAGATATATATCTTAGCTGAAACATATGAGACTATTTGCTTTATAGCATTATTTGCACAGAATATATGTATAACTTCATTTATTTTCTCAACCAGTATTACTGTCTGACTTCCTGGTAAAATTCGGTGTGCTACTTTTAGTTCATAAATATAGCTGATACCCTTGTACATATACAAGCTACCTCTTCATTTTTATATTTGAGTTCAGTTAATAAGTGCTCCTCAAAAACCAACCCAAAAGCTAAACTTTGGGGATAATGGCAACTCAATTCCTCCTTGCAGCTCTTGGCTTTTAGATCTCTCTGCCTCCCTGGGTTCAGGAAAATAACTCATGTTGCAGAGCATTTTAGCCTAGTGGATGATGGACACACATTTAAGGTTTTCTTGCCCTAAAATGTGAGAAGTAAACTAGCTAAATATTGGAGACTAATTATACACCTACCTGCTCTTCACTCCACTCCATCCCCAGTGCCTGACTTTTTATTTTATTTTAAAACATGCAAACAATTTTTTTTTAATTTAAAAAGATTTAGCAATAACTTCTTTTCCTTTACTGTTCTTCAAATTTTTCTGCAGAAAATGAGATTCATTCCAGGGGTTACATATGTAGAAGAGTAAAATGAGAACAAACGAATTCAAAGTTTCTGTAGAGTGCAGCAGCTAACAGCTGTAAACATAGAGCCCTCCCAGTAAGCAATGGCTCTGGAACCATTCTCGCTCTCTAGACTGGGGGACTTCAGCATGCTGAAAAGAATGTTCTGAGTGCCTTCCATTACTAGAAACAGTTAAAATGGGTCATTGTCCCCCTAGTTATCATGGAGGAGGTTTAGATAAAGCTAACCTGGGAGGGGCAAGATGTCTTTCAACAACGGTTTCCAGAATCCCAATCAAAGCCATGACCACGGGGTCGTGAAAGTACCACTTTTCACCACCACCTCCCAGCTGTCATTGTGCTCTTGTTAGTTTTTCATATATCCGTGTTCAGCCTGCTATAATTACCATAATTCACCCTCATGTCATGTGATTAGCAGCCTCCGTTGTGGTGAGAATTAAGCACCACTCATATAGCGTCTGTGACCTTTCACCCCTCGCGGGCCGGGCCAGGGCAGCTCTGGCTGAGAGACAGAATGCAGAAACCCAGCATGGGCTGCCTGCACTCTCTCAGGCTGGAGGAATGCATGGAGAATTTCACTTTCCAACTGTGTGTGTTGATCCCTCAGAAGCCGTATTATGAAAGTTCAGTCCCCTCTGCCCCCCTCAGGAAGCTAATTTATTCTCATCCTGGAAAGATTTCAAAAGGATTTTATAAAGTATTGCCATAGTGCTTTCATGCAGAAGCAGGGACGTTTTTAATGGAACAATAACAGTTTTTAAATTTCACCTGCAACATCATCAGTAGATGACTGCATGTTGGACATTTTACAGAACCTTGGGGGATTTCATATTTCATTATCTTGAAGTCAGTCAGACATAACAAGTCCACTAAATGGCAATTGACAAGAATGGACAAATAACTTATCAATCTGTTTATCTAAAAGGAATACATTTTCTTCCATGCTAGAGTCCTAAGTAATGTGAAACACTATTAGTCATAAACACTATAGGAATCTGTTATTTAATTCACACACCTTTCAGATCATAGAAAAAAATCAATCAGAACTAGTCACAATTTAAAAATTGTTTCCCTATGGAATGGCGCACCTGAAACCTATGCAATGTTATTAACCAATGTCACCCCAAAAAAGTCGGTCAAAAAATTAAAATGAAAATAAAAACTTATTTCCTGACAATTAATATGACAGAGTGAAAAGTAGTAAAATTAAGTATATATATAATATATATAATATATGTATTGATAGAATGTCACTGTTTACCACACCCATATGCTTTTAACCAGATTGACAATATGCAGCATGATGAGTTTAATTTTCTATAGCAGTGTACCAGTTCTCTGAATTTTTTTCTAATTACCACTTTCGACAAGTAAGCTCAAATAAGAATAGACTCATTTGATTCAGCTCAATTTCCATAGCTTGACAGGCATTGATATCAAAATTAATTCTAAAATGAAACTTCATACAAGAAAATCCTATTTGACAAAAGAACTGTTGGGCTTGAGTCACAGTTGCATTTGCATTGTGAAGTCCCACTTTTATTTTTATTGTATATAAAATAATGGTGAAGAAGAGATTGAATACCCAGAGAGAGTTCATTTGAGGCATCCTGACAGTGTGTGCTGTATGCAAGGCAAGCAGAAGCCATTTTTATGACATCTTCAGAACTTGAAGATTGAATTATAGTTTTAGTAATCATCGGTTCCCCTTCTCCAGTGTCACTTTTTGGTAATATATTGCATAGAAAAGACTTATGGTTCCAGTTTTATAAGCTTGCAATAAAAATATAACAACTGTTGTATTAAATTATTTAAGTTGTAAACCATTGTGAAAAAGGAGAAAAAGTTTTATTGACGTGGAGGCTGAAAAACTGATTATAATGGAAAGCAAAATGTATTGTGCTGATTATTCCCAAATTATTCCCTAGTTTAGCATATTGTAAATCTTCAAGATAGCTTTCAAATCATGGTCTGGGTATGTAATGTTCTTTTATTTGTTGATTATTTAAAACTGGCCATGCCAAGAGGAAAACAAAAACCTATGTAGTTCCAGGTTACCAATTTATTTTAGCTAGGTTGTAAGTGCAAATAAAATAAGAAAAAATATATGATAGTCTTAAGATTAAACAAAAGATGCTAACTGAAAGAAACTTAAGTATCAAATGACTACATTCTTCCAAAGCAATATAAATTTTAGAGATTACTTAGTCTTTGGGGGAAATTGTTTTTTTATTTTATATTAGTTTTATGGTAAAGCAGTATCTCCACTTTGCAGCACACACACTGTTCTGCTGCTGTGTACGAATGGTACTAGGCTAAGAGGTTTCCTCTTCTCCAGTATTCCTTCACAGATCTATTTAGTCTTTTCTTCCAATGCCAGACTTCTTCCAGAAATTTCTGTCTATTGGTGCCTCTTTTAATTTCTAGGCCCCACCTAGGAACCTAAGGGTATTCACCGACTTGGCCAGAATGTTGGTATTTCATGCTTTAGCACTCCCTTACTCCCTCTCTCTCTGCTTCCATAATTGCTGCATATTAGAACATAGTTCAAACTGTGTTTCACACACACACACACACAAACACACACACACACACACACACACACAAGCGGCCCTCTCGGCCACCTGAAAAAAAAAGGGTGCCCTCGACTAAATAGTAAGATTTTATTTCTCTAAAAGAAAATAAAATAAGGAAGCCATGTTTTTTCACCTGGTTAATCAATGCAAATGGAGACAGCATCCAAAATCTCAAGAGAAGGCTGGGACTCAGAAGGGCAGCAGTGAAGAGTTAAAAAAAATCATCAAGAGCAAAGATGTGTCATTAGAGACCAAGGATAAGATCATATAAACCTTTGTACTCCCAATTACTATGTATAGATGTGAAAGTTGAACAGTGAAGAAAGCTAATAGAAAAATAATTGATTCTTTTGAAACGCAGTGTTGGAGGAAAGCTCTACAGATACTCTGGGCTGCCAGAAAGACAAGTGGGTTATTCAGCAACTTAAGCCTGAAACATTGCTGGAGGCACAAATGGCAAAACTAAAGCTATCCTACTTCAGGCACATCATAAGAAGGCAGGGTTCCTTGGAAAAGACAATAATGGTGGGACTTATAAAAGGCAGCAGGAAAAGAGAAAGACCACATATGAGGTGGATTAACTCCATGAGTGAAGCCATAGGCATGAGTCTACAGTAGCTGACAGGGCTGTTGAGTACAGTACATTGTGGACATTACTCATTAGTAGGGCCACCAAGAATCAGAGCCAACTCAAGGGCACATGACACACACATCAAACGACACGGAGGATGCACTTTAACTACAAGCTAATTGACCTTTTAGTGTTGTTTATAACAATAATTCTGGCACTTTTATCTGCTGCTACAGATATTTTCTCTTTCTCACCTAGACTCAACAGCAGCAAAGTGGCCATAATCTCACTTGGATGATGATGATAATAATAATAACAACAAAATGTATATGTTCTATGCATTTTATGTTAATTTATTTAATCCTGACAACATCCAAATGAAATAAGTATTATTCTGATTCTATAGATGAAGACATTCAAGCCTTCCTTCCATTAAGTCTTCTTTCCCAATGCCTTTATTTAAAATTGAATTTCACCCTGGCCGGTTAGCTCAGTGGTAGAGCATCAGCCTGGTGTGTAGATGTCCCGGGTTCAATTTCCAGTCAGGGCACACAGCAGAAGCAACCATCTTCTTCTCCACCCTTATCACTCCACCCCTCTCTCTTTCTCTTTCTTTCCTTCTTGCAGCCATGGCTTGATTGGCTCAAGTGAGTTGGCCCTACAGCACTGAGGATGGCTCCCAGTGGCCTCACCTCAGGTGTTAAAAATAGCCAATTGTGAGCAACAGAGCAATGCCCCAGATGGGCAGAGCATTAGCCCATAGGGGGTTTACCGGGTAGATCCTCAACAGGGCACATGCGGGAATTTATCTCTCTGATGCCCCTCTTCTCACTTAAAAAATAAATAAATAAATAAAATTGAATTTATTGGAGTGACAATGGTTAACCTAATTATACAGGTTTTAGGTGCCCCATTGTACAACACATTTCTGTATATTATATTGTGTGTTTATATCCCCCAAGTCAAGTCTTCATCCATCACCATTTTTCTCTCCTATACCTTCTTCCATCTCCTTCCACCCGACAATCACCACACTGTTGTTTATGTCCATCAGCTTTTTTTTTTCAGCTTTTATTGCTCAATCCCTCCACCTCCTTTATCCAGCCCTGCTCCCACCTAACAGCTGTCAGCCTGCACTCTATCTATGAGTCTGTCTCTATTTTGCTTATTAGTTCATACTATTTATTAAATGCTACATATAAGTGAAATCACGGTACTTATCTTTCTCTGATTGGCTTCTTTCAGTGAGCATAATGTACTCCAGGTCCATCCATGTTGTTGCAAAAGGTAAGATTTTTTCTTTTTTCCTTTATTTTTAATTTTTAATTTTTATTTATTTATTCATTTTAGAGAGGAGAGGGAGAGAGAGAGAGAGAGACAGAGAGAGGAGAGACAGAGAGAGAGAAGGGGGGAGGAGCTGGAAGCATCAACTCCCATATGTGCCTTGACCAGGCAAGCCCAGGGTTTCGAACCAGCGACCTCAGCATTTCCAGGTCGACGCTTTATCCACTGCGCCACCACAGGTCAGGTGATTTTTTCTTTTTTATGGCTGTCTAGTATTCTATTACATAAATGTACTAAAGCTAAAAGGCATCAAGACCATGATTCAAACTAAACATGGCATTCAAGTCTTACCTGTGGTGGCGTAGTGGATAGAGCGTCAGTCTGGAATGCTGTCGCTGGTTCGGAACCCTGGACTTGCCTGGTCAAGGCTCATATGGGAGTTGATGCTTTTTGTTCCTCCCCTCTTCTCTCTCTCTCTCTCCTCTCTAAAATAAATAAATAAATATTTAAACATATGGCATTCATGTGCTTACCAACTATATTATAATTTACTAACATGGAAGTCATCATCACTAAAAATAAAAATTAGGATTAAAACGAAATATGAAAGACCTGGCATTCCTCTCTGGTTTCTACTATTCACTCATTTGTCATACATTTGTTGAGTGTAAGTAATGTGCCAAAGACTATCTTGGTCTGAGTATATGAAAATGAATAACATGTTTACTGCCTTCATTATCTATTGGAAGGAAACCACATAAACAATTGTAATTTGGTGTAACATTGTAACTGAAATATCGACAAAGTGTTATGAGAGCACTGGGCAGAAAATAAAGTACAAAAAATTCAGTGCTTTTACTTTATTTATTGACAGCCTATGTCCAAGAAAATAGTAGATCCTCTAACAGAGAATCCAGAATAACTTCAACCTTAACTAAGAAGTTTGAAAGTAACTGTCTGCCTCCCATTCCCTGAATTAAGAAGGAAAACACTTAGCCAAATCAACTCCATACATTTACTTGAAGTCACAGGGTCATCCTCCTTCTTTTTACACCTACAACTTTGAGCCAGGAGAATTCACATCAATTTGGAGTGATTTGCGTCAGAAATCTGGAATCAGAAATTATCCTGGGTTACTTCCCTGGCATCTCAAATCCATAAAGATACAATTACTTGGTTTAATTAGAATCTCCTACACTTTCCCTTACAACCCCACAGCAATGACACTTGAAATTAAGTAGCCATACAGATATATGAATAACTAAACTACTAATTCCCTCGGCTACCTGCTAACAAATGGTATCTATCATTGAGATATTCTACCAAGCTGGCCTCACTGCATATACATGGCCCACTTATGGAGAACCATACTGTTTACTCCCTAATATCTAAAGATTACCATGAATTCTATCTGAGAATGCCCCAGAAAGCACTAGCTACTTTCCATTCTTTATATTATTAAGAACCATAAACTTGGCCTGACCTGTGTTGGCACAGTGAATAAAGCATTGACCTGGAATGCTGAAGTCACCAGTTCGAAACCCTGGGTTCACCTGGTCAAGGCACATATGGGAGTTGATGCTTCCTGCTCCTCCCTCCTTCCTCTCTCCCTATCCTTCTCTCTCCTCCCCTCTCTAAAATGAAGAGAAAAAAAAAAGAAAAGAAGAACCATAAACTTGAATTCATAACATAGCAGTCAATATAAGTACCAGTTACTATGTTTGTCTTCCTAGATGTATAGTTTCATAGGAGAACCAGAAATTGAAAATACTCTAATAAAGAAAAGGCAGCAAAACTTCATAGATGATTCAAGATATATCTCTCTCTTTCTCAATTCTGAGTAACCAAGATTCTTTCTTATTCTAGAATGGCTATTACTTTTGGAATAATGACTCTTAATTTTTCTACAAAAACAGAAAACAAATAGGGTGTTTAGCCCCTGACAACTAAAATCTATGGGACTACAAATGGAAAAATCTTCAAAACAAGGTTGCTTGATTCACCTTGAATAAAGGAAGCTCTTGGGAGCTTCCAGCAGCTTGAGAACTGAAGGGTAAAGGATCTTCAGAGGCTTTCCTTGACCTAGTATGATGAGATCAGGTAACAAAAGATCAGGACACATGTCCTACCCAACAGATCACTATGGATGCCTATGTTGAGGTTAAAAGGTTCCTGAAGATGATGAGCAAATGAAGAATAAACATCTAACCCAAGATCTGTCTGGGAAGGATCTGGACATGGAGTTTCTATGTAATGAGAAGAGATAAGAACTCTATACAATGTACTTTATAAAAAATGTAAAAGGCAAATAAAGGTAGGAGACATACATACATATACTCTTTAGAAAAGAAACATTTCTACTTTATTCTGCAAAGAAAGGAATATACAATAGCTTGAGGCAACCAATCAGAAGCCACCTGGTTTAGTTTTTAGTAAAATGTCATAGAGATAAATATTCTGCGACTAGATACAGCAGGCCTTGAAGACAGCAACTGTTACTGCTCACTGTAGAAGATTATAAATATAGACATATCTATGAATAATAACTGGAACTGCTGATGATGCAAAACTTTACACCCTACATACAGCTTCAGACAGTAAGTAATAATGTCTGAATACAAGGGATAATGAATCTATGCGAGGGAATTAGTTGAAAGTACTGGTTTACTTCACACCAGCTGTCAAATAGGCCTCTCAAAACTCCTACAAGTATTGGAAACAGTGACCTGAGGATAAAAGGCTTGTAGCCCAGGAACTGATCCCTTGAGCCATCTGGATCTCAATCCCTGACGATTTTGATTAATTTGTGTTGACAAACCAGACTAGGATCAATAAAAATTATCTGTAACAAGAAACTAATTGCGTATTTAGTAAGTTGAGTGCAATTTTTGGTGGCTTTACATTTATATGCAAAATGTCCTATTGACTTTTGAAATAAAAATTTATACCACTTTAAGGTAATATTGCCTTGGGTTATAATAAATTATAGTGTTCTACTTTCTCTCTTGGATAATGTATGATCTAAAGGCATCTAAACTGTTTACTCTTAAACTATGAATATTCTTTAATTGTTATTTACAGAGACTTTTGATCTATTTACATCATATAAAAAAGCACAGAACAGATACATCTTCAACTACTTCCATACACCATCCTTTGTAAATGAAGCAGCAAATCACAGCCAATTTCAAGCCACGTTTCAAACTCAGCTGAAATTATGCAGTGTCTTAAAATAGTAAAAAGATGTCCCTAAAGTTGCATCATATTCAGGTTACAGGAAACTTCAGGTGCTACAGAGCTGCTGAGAGGCAAGTAGATGAACCAATAAACCAGTATTGAATTTATATTATACTTTTCACACGGGGAGATTATCTAGACCTTCAGTACAGCTAGCCATGAATCCATGTGTGACGTCTAACTCTTTTCACTTAATTTCTTTATGGACCATTTTTCTGGAAGGAAAGATGGGAAATTTCAGCCATCCACAAATGGACTGAGACTCGCCAATCTCATTTCACATCAAGCAGGTGTCCCAGACAGGGTTTGAAACCAAGCTACAAAGGTGAAAAAAAAATGCTATTAGAGCTAAACAGATGGTCCTTCATAGGATCTATATCGCCAGCTTAAACTGAGTTTGTGCTAGTATACATATATAGAAGCAAGCTTTGCCTCATAATTCTTTGCAATCTCATATTATTAAAATCCTCTTTGTAGCAGAAACTGCTAACATATCTAAGAGAAGAACCTTACTAATCATTTCACTCTCAAGGAGAAAGGAAGTCTAAAGGCCAGGACTTGAAGTCACAGGTCTAAAGAGAAGGCTATAAAGTCTGTACTTTATCAAATGCAGAAATGATAAGACTTCAACTCTTAACCAAGCTGCTCTTTTTTAGGCCAAACACAGAACTGTTCAGCCATTCTCTGCTGAACAAAGGGATAAAAACCCCTTTGAATATTTACTAGACTCCTCTAGCATACCTGCATTAGTTATGTTAAGGATTCTAAGCAGAATATTTTTTTTTAATTTTTTTTTATTTATTCATTTTAGAGAGGAGCGGGAGAGAGAGAGAGAGAGAGGAGAGACAGAGAGAGAGAAGGGGGGAGGAGCTGGAAGCATCAACTCCCATATGTGCCTTGACCAGGCAAGCCCAGGGTTTCGAACTGGTGACCTCAGCATTTCCAGGCTGACGCTTTATCCACTGCGCCACCACAGGTCAGGCTCTAAGCAGACTATTAATGTTTATTCTGCAGAGCTGTACCACTGTACCAAGCACAGTAGGGCATTAGGTGAAAGGGTAAAGAGCCCTTGTTTAATAAGATTTACATGCTGTGTGAGTCTAAATTGTTTAGCTGCCTGACAGAATTTTTATAAAGACTAAAGTAAATATCCATAAACCTCACAGATATGCAGGAGAATAAAAAAGCTGCTTGTGTTATTTCTTCAAAGGTTATACTCTTTCCCATGACATAACAGTAAATAGCATGACAAAATGCCTTCAATATATCATAAATTTATGGAAAATAGCCATTGAGTTTACAGGATAGTGTGGGATATAAATACTTTGAGATTAATGTTTTAGGTGCTCTTCAAATATAAGCAAGAAATAGTAGGGCCAAACTCATAATTGTTCAAATAATTCCTGAATGTGATGGAAATTAAAAATTAGAATGATATTTGTTACACTTAGAAAAAACGGGTATAGAATAGTCCATTATGTATAAAATACATTGGGTTGTAATTTTACAAATTGGAAAACCACTGATGGTGGACCCAGGACTAATATCTAAAAATCTGTTTAATTTTGTCCTCTAGACATCCCCAAATTATAAGTCTCCCAGTTCAGTGGCCCTACCTTATGGATTGAAGTAATTCCTCAGTCCACTAATGTATTTACCAAGTATCTTACTAACATTTAAAGGAGAAAAGAAGTCTAAAGTATGAAAGGAATGAAGTAGAAGCAACTTCAGGAAGATACAACAGCAGGACCATCTACCCTATTCAAGAATATTTATCTGTTTTCCAATCTACATCTCCAGCCCTAACTTGTCACAAAGCCCTATTTCTGTCTGTCATCTCCATATACACTGCTCACAAAATTAGGGAATCAGGGAACGTGCAGATAGTCCAGTACTTTTAGCTTTTTGTACAGTACATTTTCACCAATGAAATAAAAGTTGGTTTTGCATCTCATTTGCATAATCAAACTTTCTTTGACTTGTTTGTTTTTCTGATGTTCTTGTTTAATAAAAAAAAAATCAAATGCTTCTTTTTTTTTATCACTTTATATTCGTTTTGAAAAGTCCCTTAATTTTCGTGAGCAGCTATCTTCAGATGAATTTTCCAAACATTACAAGCCAGGGGTAAGCACTATGTGACCTCTATTCAACTCTGGCCAGCTGCCTGTTTTTGTAAATAAGGTTTTACTGAAACTATGATATTGATCTATATGTTGTCTATGGCTTCTTTTGCCCTACAATGACAGAGTTGAGTAATAGAAAAGAGACCATATGGCCCAGGAACCCTAAAATATTTACTATCTGGCCTTTTATAGAAAAAAGGTTTTTTTTTCAACCAGTTATAAATGCAAAGGAAAACTTAGGATCTTTCCCCAAAAATATTTGCCCCTTCTCAGGTCCCACTACTAGAACTCTAATTTGGGGGCCAATGACATATTCATTATATGCACAGAATATTCCCAAACTTAGTGACTTAAAATAACCATTGTATTACATCTCATGATTTCTCAAATCAGAAATTTGGTAAAGGCTAGCTGAGCAAGTGTCCTGTTCCCTACAGCATTACCAAGAGTCACTCATTGGAAGTTACCTGGCAGCTGGTGTGTTTGAAGGCTCAAGGCAGCTTCACTCGCCCGACTGGTGCCTTCGTCAGGAGCGCTGGACAACTGCACTCAACCAGATTTTTTGCCTGCCCTACAGTCTCAGGCTTCTCCAGATATGACCATTTCAACAGAATGGTTGAACCTCTTACATGGCAATTCGGGGTTCAAAGATACTAAGATGGAATCTGCCAGTCTCTTTATAAGCTAGTCCAAGAACTAGCGCAGCCTCTTCTTCCCCAGGCCAGCCCACATTCAAGTGGAAAGGAAATATACCCGACCTCTCAGGGAGACGGTTGTCAAGAAATTTGTGACCATCTTTGATCTTCCACTACCTCCTAACCTGTGCCCCTGCTTCAAATGTTACTATTACATTATCACCAGCCTGGATGAACATATTATACTAGACAGAGACAGAGACATTTAAGGGTATGGGGAATGAGACCAAATATAATTCAATGTCCTATATGAAGTAGATACCAAAAAAATATTAAATAAAGAGAATAAGCCCACATCATGACTGATGGATTTGTGTGGAGAAGCCAATGAATGAATTTTTTAACATGACATAGCCCTTTGGATACTTTTATGAAGTATGATTAATTTTGATATTAAAAAACAAATATAATTTAATTTATATCTCTTCAAATAAGATCATATTATGTGGGGGGGGGGGGTAAAGTGCCATAGAAAAGAAGCAGACAGGCCTGACCAGGCTGTGGTGCAGTGGATAGAACATTGGACTGGGACGCAGAGGACCTAGGTTCAAAACCCTGAGGTCGCTGGCTTAAGTGCGGGCTCATCCGACTTCAGTGCAGACTCACCATCTTGAGCACAGGGTCACTGGCTTGAGCTTGGGATCATAGACATGACCCCATGGTCACTGGCTTGAGCCCAAAGGTCGCTGGCTTGAAGCCCAAGGTTGCTAGCTTGAGCCCAAGGTCACTGGCTTGAGCCCAAGGTCGCTGGCTTGAGCAAGGGGTCACTCGCTCTGCTGTAGCCTTCATCCTCACCCACCTCCATCAAGGCACATATGAAAAAGCAATCAATGAACAACAAAAGTGCTACAACAAAGAATTGATGCTTCTGATCTCTCTACCTTCCTGTCTGTCTATTCTTGTTTGTCCTTCTCTCTCAGTCTCTCTTTGTCTCTGTCACACAAAAAATGAAAGAAAGAAAAAAAAAGAAACAGACATAATTAAATTAAGATTTGATCTCTTAACTATGACCCACCTTTTTTTTTTTTTTTTTTTTTTTTTTTTGCATTTTTCTGAAGCTGGAAACAGGGAGAGACAGACAGACTCCCGCGTGTGCCCGACCGGGATCCACCCGGCACGCCCACCATGGGGCGATGCTCTGCCCACCAGGGGGCGATGCTCTGCCCATCCTGGGCGTCGCCATGTTGCAACCAGAGCCACTCTAGCGCCTGGGGCAGAGGCCACAGAGCCATCCCCAGCGCCCGGGCCATCTTTGCTCCGATGGAGCCTTGGCTGCGGGAGGGGAAGAGAGAGAGACAGAGAAGAAGGCGCGGCGGAGGGGTGGAGAAGCAAATGGGCACTTCTCCTGTGTGCCCTGGCCGGGAATCAAACCCGGGTCCTCCGCACGCTAGGCCGACGCTCTACCGCTGAGCCAACCGGCCAGGGCCTGACCCACCATTTTTAAGCCCTGGATCCATATTTCATTTGTTTCCCCAGTACCATAATAGTACTGGAAACATCAAGGGTATTCAATAAATATCTTAATTCTTTGAAGCTATCTACTTATTGTGCTAGTAGTCTATATATTATAAAACCAAACTGAATACATGGTGATCCTGCCATCTAGTAGCAAAATTGTCTTATGAAAGGCACTATCTTAAGCAAAGCTGTTCCACTTGGAGGTTATATTTTACAAAATAAGTTACAAATAAGCAACTTTGTTGTAGTAGTTACTGTTTTAGGACCCAAAAGTGTATGTATTTTGGTTCAGAATCTGGCCTAGTTTGAGTTCCTAAGCTTGGCATTACCTTTCTCAGCTTCTGAATTTATTGTAGTAGCAATAAGAAAAGAGTTTGTGTAATTCAGAGAAAAATAAAAAAAATGTTTTCATCAATTAAAATTCTATTACACAATAACACTGTGATCTGTAAGTTATTTTACCAATTTGGGTCTCACTTGTTACATCTATCTACCAAGGGACAATGGTAGTTTCTCTCTCTTCTGGGAATCCAAGACGACATCAGAAGAGGCCTAACCTTCTCTTACAGAAAAGCCTAATGGCTGGCTAAGAAAATGAATTTCTTCTCTTCTGTTCTTCATAACCACAGACACAGTCATTTGAATGCTTTGCAAAAAAGAAAAAAAAGCCTCAAGACTCCTCATGTTTCACCTTTTCATTGCACGGCTGATCATTTAGAGGGCAGACTTGTCCCAGACAGCTTTAATTAAACTGTACCAAGGACGAAGATAGATGTCAATGGAAATGATCCATAACATGAGGCGAAGTATGTATTTAACAGTGTTCCATCCAGTTCAGTCACCTTCTAGCATTTCAGTAGCTTTATATTCACATAGCAAAGACAAAATGTGTGTATGTGTGTCTGGTTTTTTTTTAAAATCCATCCCATTAGTGGCCATATGCTGGGGCTCCAACAGATACAAGGACTGTCTGCAATCTGCCAGGGATTTAGGGACATCAATAATTTGTGAATACTCATGTTGGTACTGGTCGAAGGGTTAAGTGCTCTGAACACCAGGGGCACCTCTTTGGAGACTTGAACTCTTAGTTGACTGTTAGGAACCTTATCCCCTGTGAGGTTTCCTGGTACATGCTGCTTGTCAGATGCACCCAGCTGTAGCTAGGAAGTATTATTAGCTCTGGGATGTAAAGACCCGTGTTAAGTACTGATAGAATGGTGTCTTCGGGTTCAAAAGCAGGGAGAGTTTATTGTGGTAACCCTAAAGGACGTTTTCATGTTCCACGTTAAACATGTTTTTTTCTTTTGCCTATTCTTCCATAAATTCTTTGTGAATGGATAACATTGCATGCTTTGGAGAAAGAGTTTATGTTTAACATTTATTCCTAAATCTTGCTGGTAGATTAGATTGCATCAGCCAGAGTGAGAAGACAAATGCTTTCTTAAAACAAGAAAAAAAAATTGGCACAAAAAGCTTTTCTTTCACTTCCCCTACCCAAAGAGTGAGGAACAGGTAACATGATTGATTTTTGACATTTCACTCATGTGTTGGTCTTGCTGGAAGATTTCTTAAATATAGTTGTTTTCATTCTGACCTGACAGCAGCAGAGATCATATAAAACCTTCTGCTTCATGTGCTAGCCTGTAACTTCATGCAGATATAAGCCTTTTCTGTCTCACCCACTATTGTAGCCCCTGCACTTGGCACAGTTCCTGGCAGATAGAATTTAATAAATGCGTGCTGGATGAAAGAATAGATGGAGAGATGGATGGATTGAGGAAAGACAGGGAGGGAATGAAACACTTGGGAGAACAATGTTGTCAGTATGAACTGCGTGCAAGCAGTTGCTCTGTAGAGTTTTCTAGAAGCTGTGGGATTTGGGAGTGGGTGTTTAGCAATAAAACATGTTTCAACAGCTTTTTAATGGATATGGATTTCAGAGGTAACTTATCTAATTATGACCTCTTAGTAATAGTGGTGCTTAGTTTCCTTGTCGGGTAAATAGTAGGAACAATTATGCGTGATGACAGGTTTCCAGCAGATTATGTTTTTCTCCCTCATCTCTAGGCATGTTGGATTTTCATATGATTGAATATCCCCACAGCAAATTATATTTTGGTTTTATTAAGGAGGGTAATGATTATTAAGCAAAGAATCTGTAGTCTTTTTTCTTCTTGAATATTTAACCAATATTAACGATAAAGATGGTTTGTCTAGTTTGCAGTTGATAGTCAATGTGTGTTTGTTTCCAGTAATTCCAGCCTCTTACCCTCGAGTAGTTTTACCCATCCCTTAATTGTCCCTACCTGATGTCTAGAAGGTCTTTTTAAACTTCTTAACTGCACAATGAGGCCTCAGTGGACACCTAGATTGTGTCTGCTTGGGAAAATGCCAAGCACTAATGAGTATTTTGTTTAATGTAATGGAAACTGAAAGCACACAGCTTCTTCCTTGACTGATCAATGCCCACTTCTGTTGTTTGAATATATCTAGACATTCTGAATTCTAAAAGAAAGGTCACAAGAGGGCAGAGCACTTAATGTCTGCCCAGAAAAGACTTGAAGATTCAGAAGCTGTGTGTATAGGGGGCTTGGTATAGGTGGAAAGTCCTCGAGCTGGTACTGTAGTCCCTCCTTCCTCCCTGTTCAAAATGTCATTCTTTGTTTCAAAACCAAGTCCCATAGCCTTTAACTTTTTTGTGTTAATTTAAAATTTTTCTGTTCATTTTTAACAATAATAAGGGCATGAATTATGTTGTTAGATTCAAAGCCAGGCAATATATAATTCTGTGTAATATATTTTATCATTATTTTATTCTTATAAAATATTTGATACGTTATATTTACTTTATTGTTTGTTTTTTTTCAAGTTCAAATTTTAGAGTCAATAATTAAAACACCATATTTTAGCTACATTGAAAAGTCAAATTCGCTGAAAATCCAAACCTTAACGTGATCAAATATTTCTGAGTGAAGAATAATGATTTCCATGTGGTACTAACGTTCGACACAAAGCTAAGTGGAAAATATAGAGGGTGTTTCTAAGATTTCATTGAACCCTATCTGGTTGAATAGACACCAAGCTCCTTTGGTAGTACTTATAATTTATAGGCTACTTGAATGTGCTAGATAATTTTCAAAAGTAAGGATTTCAAGCCATTTAAAAACTCAAAAGAGATTTACCTCTCATCTAAAGCTTCCTGGGTTTAGAGATTTCATGAAAGGTTTGTAGAGATGGTAAGAAAAGATGGATTTTGAATCTGGAGAATGGAAATAATTAAATTCCTCAACTTTTGAATATAATGACTCACTTTCTCTTTATTTATGTCCAAGCCATCATCTTGCTTCAATCATGCTGTCTCTCATGCCTTTGGAGACTCTGGTACTATGCAAGCCTCCTCAAATTAGAGTTATAATAGAAACCTTGCCTGGCCCTTAATAATTGCTACTTTACCGAAACACCGCGATACCTAAACTAAGTTGCTTATTACACCAAACATGAAGTCCTTTGACCCTTAAGGTTCAAGACTGATCAGCCCTACTCTGTCAATACTCGCCTCGAGTGTCAACAATTTTCAATGTGCAATAAATTCCATAATTGATCATTTGCTTAACCCACAGACATTCAAAATATTTAATTCCTATGCATTATAATTTTCCCCAGCTAAATAATTTGCTTATATCTCCATACTCCTAATTAATGACTGGTGATTGGACTTCATTCTGAGTATATTATTAGAAGACTTTACAATAAAAAATTAGCTATATGATCTCTATATTGAGTACAGGATTCATGTAAAAATCTTTGCTGGTAAATGTGACTCTGAAAGAACCATAAAGCAAATATATTGAAAATTCAACAAAAGTGGTTTAGTTATTTTTTATCATGTGATCATGGGTGGGAGTGGGGGAAAATGCTTTTTGAGAAGAATACTCAAGTGTTTGCTTTGCCCTTGAATAATGCAATAGCAGGTTTATTTTTGCTAAGCTGTAGTATTTTTCAGATTGTCAATTGTGTATAAAAGAATTATTTTCTTGGCAAACTTAATAAATTTCAGTTCTGTTTTTTAGAAGATTTAAAATTTAATTATTCAATTATAACTAAAGGTCATTAATCTAATGTGGAAACTTTGTGACAATTTTTGTTACAAGAGAATTTCTCAGTTTAGACAGGAGATTCTGCCCTATGAAGATTTCTTATACTTAGAAGTTTGATAATATTTTGAAAAAAAATTATTTTCTTCCTGTGCTTTTCTTATTTGTTAATAAAAATGGATACTTGGTATTTCTTTTAATCTCACATTTATTATGGAGAGTATCTCATGCTTCACCTCTTTAATTAACATCATTAAAGTAAACAAATACCTTCTGATAGTGCTGGGTTTTATTATTAGAGATTTGTCTTCAATGTTTCTTTAGGGTTGCTTTTTTTTGGTTTGTTTTAAAGAATTTTAACCTGAACTTCATTTCCAGATCTAGGGAGAGGCATTTTCATTTCAATGATGGTACAAGAAGAATTTCAGCTAAGAGGAAAAACCAGAAATGTTGGAGACCTGGTAAACATTTTAACATCAGTTTCGTTTAGTGTAATAATGGGAAACTTCTCAAATGAAACATACCACAGAACCAGACACAGTGACTGCTGGTGTCAAACTCTTGCAAGATACAAGAGTCTTGATCCCTGCTCCGTCCTCAAAGAAATTGACATTCTTTGCAGTGATAGATAAATGTATTCAAGAACTATTGATTATACACCTGCTCTGTGCAAGGCCAACAATGAAGACATCATTTTTCTGTTTTTACATTTTAGACATTGCTAGAAGCAGAGATGGTCCAGATAGTACCCACATTGGTTCTGGTACCTATGGCCCATTTACCAAGAGGAAAAACTATCCACGTGTCATGCTGGCTTAGCATTTAGATGACAAAACAAATCTCCACAACTCTGCTTGAGAAGTAAGCTCTTTATATTAACTGTTCTCGTCGCCATTCAGAAAGGTCTTTGGCTCAAAGGTGCAAAGCTGGCCTAAGGATTTTAATATGGCAAGTCACAGTTCTTTTGTTAAGCAAAAAGATCCAAAAAATTTTTCTATTTCGGTATAAAAATGTGTGTTGCTTCAGGGTTCAAAAATATTTTCTATCAACACAAACTCCCTGAACTTTTAGCTCTATTAAAGCTGTATAAAGTCAGCTTCTTCTGAGCCACTGGTTAAAACCTGTAAATAGACCGATTTTTCTAGTATCATGGTTTATCAATTACATCAGCCGCAGCATTTTTTTTTTTTTTTTTTTTGGTCCACTGACTAGAGAAGATATAAATGAGAATTGTAGCTGGCATTCTATATGGCTTCCCTATCAATTCACTTTTGAGGCCCAGCATTTAGCAGAGCATATTCTTTTTTATATAGCAGATTGCTATTTTCATCTACATTGTGCTAAGCATGCATTATGCTCAGCTTATTTTATTTAATCCTCACGGTGATTCTCAAAGGTACAGAGAGATTGCAAATGACTTTGTATTGGTCATTACAAACTGGAGAACCAAGACTTGAACGAGGGTGATGTGATACCAGAGCTCTTATTCTTAATCACTTCATTTATACTTCTCCAAGAATGGCCTTTATATAATTACAATTATACAATGGGTTTTCTAACTCTGTTACAAAAGTGAATTCTAAGAGCATAAACATTAACTCCTGGCCAAAATGTAAGCTTTTTTACTGCTGTAGTGATAATAGAGCTTGAGCTCAGAGACATGCATTTACTCCTTTTTACAGGTTGGTCCACAGGAGCAGTAAATGAGATGATAAAAGACTATTTCTGCCTTTTTAGACATTTAGCCCATTCTTCCACGACCTAATTGTTCGGATGCATATTCCGCAGTTTCTTTCAGCTTCCCCGCCATTGTCAAAAGATTCCATGCAGATTTTTGAGTATATGTGATGAGGTTTATTTTGAATAAAGGGTAAATGTGACTTTCATTTTCCCTGTGATACATAAACATGAATTGATATAAGTTCCTCTTGAAACTTCTCCAAGGAATGGCATGCATTTTCAATTAATCTTATAACTTGTCTTTAACTGTTTGGCCATGTTCCATAATTGATAGATGTTATTTTAATTCAGATCCAAAAAGGGAGACTGAGAGAGAGACAGAAAGAAAGAAACACAGACAGAGAGAGAGAGAAAGAGAGAGAAAGAGAATGCCCAGGCCAGAGAATGACAAATACATTAACTTTTAACTCACTCACTCAGCCAATGATTTTGAGACCCCAACATACTCTGGTGACCATTATTGTCAGTTCTTAACAAATTGTAAAAATAACTTTCTCTAATAGAGCCATCAAATTGTGACAAAGCTTGCAAAAAATCTAGAACATCCAGGCTACCAATTACCTTTTGAGCATAGAAGGTCATCGATGGAAAGTCACTTAAGTATGTAGAAAAGATGGCTTTTAAGGAGAGTTTAACTGATGAAACCTGGTTGACTGGGAGTGAAGTCACGTGAGATCTGGGTAAAGGTGTGTGATGAAAGTGAAGAAAACGCCCTGGCCGGTTGGCTCAGCGGTAGAGCGTCGGCCTAGCGTGCGGAGGACCCGGGTTCGATTCCCGGCCAGGGCACATAGGAGAAGCGCCCATTTGCTTCTCCACCCCTCCGCCGCGCTTTCCTCTCTGTCTCTCTCTTCCCCTCCCGCAGTCGAGGCTCCATTGGAGCAAAGATGGCCCGGGCGCTGGGCATGGCTCTGTGGCCTCTGCCTCAGGCGCTAGAGTGGCTCTGGTCGCAATATGGCGACGCCCAGGATGGGCAGAGCATCGCCCCCTGGGGGGCAGAGCACTGCCCCTGGTGGGTGTGCCGGGTGGATCCCGGTCGGGTGCATGCGGGAGTCTGTCTGACTGTCTCTCCCTGTTTCCAGCTTCAGAAAAATGAAAAAAAAAAAAAAAAAAAAGAAAGTGAAGAAAACAAATAAGAGCAGAAAGTAAAGAAATATTGAGAGGAAAACACAACACACTTTCTTTCACTTTATTGCCTCCACAGTAACATCCAAATCCCTTCACTAGCATTCAAGGCCCCCTGCAAGTTGATGCCAACCTATTTTCCAAGGTGGGTTTTCCAGCACTGCCCCATGTGCTCTGTCCTGCCATCACACCAGGTACTGTTTCCCCTCAATGTGGCACACGTGTATTTCTGTGTCCCTGAACATGTTTCCTCCTCTTCGTGTTTCCTCTTCTGCTCCCACCTCATCTGCTTGGCAAAGTCTTACTCAGTTTTTGAACCTTTAAATACCACTGTCTTATGATAAAAACTTTGCAAACATTCCTCTCCTCACTTTCATTCACACAGCAAGCAGAAGTAATGCCTTTTCCCTGAGCCTCTCCCGAGTTCTGTCAGTATCTTCCTCTTCATGTTGACATTTGCTATGGGTCAAAAAGCATATCTCACTCACCTTGGTACTCCAAGCATGTAGTTAGCATTCAATACATTTTTATTGATACATGTAGCTTTAGTGTGTGTAAAACCAGGAGGCACCATCGTGGCCATTCACATGCAGGTTCGCATTGGATTCGGACAGTCAGTAAAGAAACAACGGAGCCACAAACTGGTGGGCCATAGTCTTTAATTCTAGCTTGCACCTGGCGGGCAAGTAAAAACACACACTGGGCTCCAAAACCCACTCACATTCAGTGCTCACAAAGCCACTGGCTTATCCGAGTTTCCTAGAATCAAAGGTTTCTAGCTCACCAGCCTTATTCTCCTCAGTTCCCCATCTCCTTCTCTATCCCAGATACAAACTCTACACAAACTGGCATCTCACTCAGCACCCCGTCATCTTGGCTGCTTCTCCTGGCCTACTCCACGTGGCCTCCTTCTGCTCTCTGCTCTGCTCTCTCCTCTAATGATAATCTCAGGAGCCAAGAGCACAAGCTCTCGTTCTGCCCCCATTTTATAGTGTAGCTTCACAACCTTTAATCCAATATACAAAATAGGGAAGTCTCTAATACAAAGTCACTTCTCTGAGGCATGATTGGATTGTACCGCCCCACATCAAAAAGGGTGGGAAAGGCTTAATCCCAAAACCAAGCCCCAGGCTACAAGGATTCTGCCTGCCCACAGAGACACACATTAATATCACCTGGGCGACGGCCTCCACGTGGGCAGCGCCACTTTAACAAAGTGAGCATAATACATTTTATCTGCCCAACAGTATGTCAAGGCTGGTTTCCACTCCCACCTCTGCCATGATACACTTCTCTCTCCCTCTTATTCTTATAATAACGATGATAAATAAGTAGTAAACTTTGTGTAATATTCCATGAATTACCAAGCACTTCCAAATCTGTATTCATTTTCTAAGGCTGCCTTAATAAAATATCACAGACTAGCTGCCTTAAACAATAGAAACTTATTTTCTTATAGTTCTAGAAACTAGAAGTTTAAGACCAAGGTGTCATCAAAGTTGATTACTTCTGAGGCCTCTCTCCTTGGCTTGCAGATGGCCACCTTCTCATCTGCTCACAACATCACCTCTCAGTTTATGTCATCTGTGTTCTAATCTCCACTTCTTATAAATTAACCAGTCATATTGGATTGAGGGTCACTCATATGACTTTCTTTTACCTTAATTACCTCTGTAAAGACTCTGCCTCCAAATCCAGGCACATCCTAAGAACTGGAATTTAGGACTTAAACATAGGCGTTTAGGAGGGAATACAGTTCAGCTCATAACAACATCCATTATCTCATTTATCCTCACAAGCAATAGCTGTAGCCATTCTGCAATTCTGCCCTATGTTTACAGTGAGCTTCTTCAAAAGATGGCTTTTCTGTGCCGAACTTTACTTCTTCAGGCTTCACAGACTAGACCTCAAATCTATTTATTTTAGAAAGGGGCTTTGTTCCTTATGTATGAATAAAAAATATGCTTCCAAATTTTTGAGTTTCTTAAAGTTTGATTTGTCAAAAGCCAAGCCCCAATGTCAGTATAAGAAGATAGAAAAACTGCCCCTTCCCTAGCACTGAGAAAATAGGAAAACAATGCAATACTTCTTTTTAACATTTAAAAAATTCTATTTTTCAATTATACTTTGCATTCAATATTTTGTCTTTTTTAAAAGCCTGAGTAAAGGATTTAAAGATGCATATATTAATCCCTTCAACTAGACAAATGCTGTCTTAGTTAAGAATACAGATAGGAACTTGCTACCTAAGTCTATTAGCCTACATTCCGACAGCCGGACCCAGGAAATGCCCATTGACTTGGATGGCTCCTTTCATGTGAAGAGAAGTGCAAACTTTTCAAGAGGATATTGATCCCAGGACAAACGATAGTAACCTTGTACATACAATTCTTCCTGTTTCCATGTTAATCAGGGGTGAGCAGGAGATTCTTGGGCAGTATGAAGGCTCTGTTTTTAAGGGTCTCATTCATTTCTGTCTGCTTCATAAATCTCACTAGTGTACAGAAAAAGCCATCACATACACTCCCCAATGCATTTCAGCACTGCACCTGTGCTCCAGGTGCCAGCCACAGTGGGTGTGACACTGACCATGACCTGGGTGTGAGGCTGGCCCAAACTCGGCCTGCCTAACTTCCGAGGGAGAGCACTATCTGCTGCCCTTCTCACTCACATGTTGAAAAGTGGGGAAATAGCGAAGAGGCTCAAGACATGATCTTAGATAACTCCTCCCCTATCAAGAATTATTTCTCTTCCTCTTATGAGGTAGAAAATATGAAAGCATTCCTATGGAAGGATAATTTTTAAACTGCTTCAGGGGATGAGGTGTTTCTGATTCTGCCCTACCAACTCACTGTTTCTTTTCTCTCCCCTCTTCTCCCTTTTACTGCCCCAGGCTTCCAACAGAAACCATTTCTATCAAATGGGTGATGCCACTTATATGTGTAAATAAATGCAAATGGCTACTAAATGTTCAGGAAGCAGCATAACTATCTTTTCACAATTTATGCTGGTGAGTGTTTTTTCATTGTAATTTCCCACATCTGCTGCCAAAGAGCGTTTCCCAGAGAACTTTGTAACAATGTATGCAGACTATGTTTGCAAGAAATTCCGGATGCTGTATGAAAGGGAAGGCTTTTCAGATTTGAAATTTAAGAAATGTTTGCCATTAGTGGATAGACCCTAGCATCAATATTTAACTAGCAAGGTTTTGATATTGGGGATCACAAATATATACTTGATTTTTGAACCAGTTTTATTCCATTTCCTTGATTTTATTAACTGTACCTTCTTGCCAGAAGAATTTAGAATGGAGTGATTGTATCCAAATTAGTCTATGCTGATGACTACCCCAGCATCCAAAACACAAAGGTATGTTAGAAAACTATCAGTACACACAAAAAAAGTATGATAGTTATAAGAAAGTGAACACTTTTCTAATGAGCCGTGATTCCCTCTTACTTAAGTATATCAGGCTGTGAAAATACCTATCAGGTTTGGGGGGTTTTTTGGAGATCTGTGTTGAGTATGTATATGTCTGCCTAATATGTCTCATCTTCTCTCCTATCTCTCCTAAGAGCTCTTTCTGCTCTTTCCCTAATTGTTGAGCAGTAAGAAAGATTGACAGACCAGGCTAACACGGAGAGCTTGCAAAGAGCAGAAACAGATTTACTAACTTTGATGGTGGCTTCTAGTGAGTCCTTATTGTGCACATGGCTGGGCTGCCATAAATCCAGCTGAGCCAATCGCGCTAAATAGGTTCAAAGATGACATCGACAGATTTTAAGCAGGAATGATTTCATTCTTTCCTCTCATCAGTTTCATGGTTAGAAGGTTCAGGCAGTGATTTGTTATACCGCACAGGGCTGGCTCATGGTCCCTGCCAGCCTCCTGAAGTCTTGATGGTGTTGGAAACTGTCTTCTGGGAATGTGCAAGAAAGAAGCCTGAGTTTCTTTCCTTCAAGGACATTCCTTTTAATCATTATCTCATACCCACGTGCAATAGTCTAGTCTATCAAAATACAGTGATTGAATAATATTTATTTCATATCATGAACACATTGATTTAATACAGAGTTTGTACTATAAGACTGTATAGTTCCCTAAATGAACACTGAAATCCTAAAATGAAAAAATTTATCATTGGTCCAAGTTAAATTATAGCCACTTCTTTTAAACTGCATACCTTAATAAGATATCAACCCATTTAATTTTTTTTAATCCGTTATCTTATGTAAGTGCTTGATATTTTCCAGGTATTTCAAAGCCACCTGTTTTTCCTATTGTAAGTACATCTGGCATCAGGCAAACAGATCATAGTCATGGACAATTGACTAATTTATGATGTTTTTATATTTTCATTTTTTTGGCTGACTAGTCCAGGTTGATATATTAGCCTAGCTCTCCAAAATGAATCTTGAAATCTTGCTCTTTTGTAACTCTTTTATCTTTTTCTCTTCCAAACCCTAGAATATCTTTGGCACGTTCCTAAATTTAATTGGGAAACAGAGACGAGGAGAGTGAATTGAACCCTTATGTTCTGTCCATCTAGTGTCTTCTACCACTGACTTCCTAGAAGGAACTGTGAATCTGTGTTGATTTTGAAAGATCTTTGTGCTTTCTGTAATTCTTCCTTCCTAAGTTCACTAGAAACATTGTCACTTGGGTTTGTCTGCTCTTGTGACATTTATGTTCTGTCAGTGTGTACTGGGAGTTTGAGAAGTCAAACCAAGCAGGCAAAGAGTTGGTTGCCCGTCTTTGCAAAAGAAAGATAAAGTTTTGCCAAAACAAATGGAAGCAAGACTATTATGGTTCTGCTTCTGCATCTTGAGTTGGAGGCCAAGTCTACTCACCTTGTCCAATCATCGTTTTGATCTGACACTCGCCTGGGGGGGGGGGCATCCCTTAGCTAGTTATGGAGACTCCTAACTGCTGGCTTTAATATGCCATCTTCTTCTTTTAACTATCCACCCAAGGCCCCAAAGTAATGAACGTGTTTTTAATAAATCTAATATATAAATCATTTATTAGATATACTTCAAAACAGAGCAGCTATCAGAACACCCTGAAAGATTCATTAGAAGACTTTTTTTCTGCAGACATGTCACCGAGTTTAATAAATGTGTGACAAGTCAAAACTGAGATGAGAAATGGTAGAGTGTTTTATGGATTGATAATCAAGAAGATAGGAATTCTAGTCTTGTCTCTATTGCTGACTTATTAACAGCAGTAATGTTTATTACTTACTCCTAACTACTCTTCCCTCTGGCCAAAAGAAAAAAAAATAAAATGGTTATAGAGGATTTTGAGCATCTAAGATAATAGCCCTAGTTAAGTCCAGTTGACATAATAAAGCTTTGCTTTTATGAACACAGATTTCTTTTGCCCGGATTCATGTCCCAGACCACCACACTTGGTGCTTAACCTTGGGTTACTGCCCTATTGAAGAACACTAGGTGATCTTTCGCTATTATACATAATGCTGCGATGAACATCTTTTAACACATAGATATGTTTATGCATTTATGTGATTATATCTATAGGGAGAATTTCTAAAAGTGGACTTCCTCGCTCTAAGGTTAGATAAATTTCAAATGTTTTTGTATATTGCTTAATTGTCGTCTCAAGTGGTTATACCAAATTTGTACTCCCAACAGTGTATATAGGTTATTATTTCTCCATACCTTTGTCCTCACTGTTCATTGGCACTTGTAATTTTTTTCTCTTTATTAGTCTCAGAAGTGAAAGATGGAATTCCATTTGAATTTGCACTTCTTTTATTTTGACTAAAGATGCTTATCTTTTCATATTTTAGTAACTATTTCTTAGTTTATGCCTTCCCAATTTTCTGTTGAGTACATTATTTCATTTTCTTTTTTATTGCTTTATAAAAAGTTCTTGGTAGATTAAGATTTTTATAAAAACACCAAATTTGGAAAGCAATTTTGATTTATAAATTTAAAAAATTTATGGCAATTTGCATTACTAACGGATAAAAGATAAAACCTCCCTAGGCAGTAACAGTGAAAGACCCTAGCTGTGTATGTCCTGAGTTAGAACTGTAATAATCACTGAAATAATCTATGTTATATGTAAAGCACAATGCGAAGAAGTCCAAGATGTAATCTCTGCCCTTAAGGGGTTCATAGCAAAGAATAGAAGATACACTCACATGAAATGATAACAATCTGTGACAATAAAAGGAATGAGTGATGTGGACCACAAATACTCTAGGAATTGAGGAACAAGTGCTCATCTTCAGTCGAAGTGGTTGAAGAACATTGCTTAAAAGAAAACACATGTTTGACTAGACAGAAAGAAAGATTTAGAAGTACAAAAGTGAGAAGCAAGTGAGAAAAAACAGTTAAATGGACAAAGGTCAATGGACTACAGGCTTGGATGCGGGAACAGGCAAGTTTACATCTGAAAAGATCAGTTGTGGTCAAATTATTGAAAGGTCTTTGCTGTCTGTCTCAGCTTGGATTTTAGTGTCAAAGCAATTAATGTTTTTGAAAAGAGCATTGACATAATAAAAATAATTTTAGGATGATAATTTTGACCTGTGAATAATGTATGAATGAATAAACAGAAAATATTGAGTTGGGAAAGTGGATGACTATTGTACTAATAGTTCTGTGGGAGAGAATCAACTACTTTAAAAGACAGGTGGTTTGTATTTAATTTATACTACATAAAGCTGCTATGGAACTAATGCCACATAATGTTATCTAAGAAAATAAGACATCCAAACTGAGAACTCTTTGTGTATATGTTGAACATTCCAATGCAATGCCTTTTTCTAAATCTGTGATTCAGCTTTTATACCCCTACACTCACTCACGCTAATGATGGCAAGCTTTTCTTTGTTGGGTCTGGAATTCATACCAATTTTTTTGCAGACCAAGAAATTCCAAACATGCTATTGTCATTACACCTCATCTGTCATCCTAAGGAATGGCTTTATTTATTCTTGTGATTTGGAGAAATGAGGTGATGGTAGACAGGGCTTAGAGTAATGGGAGAAAGGTGTTGGCTTCATAGAACCAGCAATTCCTTTCTTACTTCATTTACTTTACATGTTGGTAAGAGTTAGGTAATAGATCTGAGCTCCCTGCGCTATAACACACAGCATTCATTCACCAAGTATTTATCGAGCACCTACCATGTGTCAGGTACTGTGCAAACTCCTGAGAACCATGTTTTAAAAATAGAGCCAGTTCTTACTCTTATGAAGTTTACAGCCTGGAGGAATATATGTAAACAAGTGCACATTCTTTGCTGCTCCTCGCAAATGGCAAGGGGCTGGGCTCTTAACATTTGTCTACATGTACATCCTCTTCTGTCCTATCTCCAGTTTACTTCATGCATTCCTATGTTTACATTCCTTAGCATACGAGGTACATAATCCACTTCTGATGGACATAAGAGGATAAAAGGAATTCAAATAACAAATATCTGGCAAGTTTGCTACAAAATACCAGATGTGCTAGTGGCTATGAAGATCACCAAAGAGTAAAACATGGAACCAATCCATAGAATTGGACACGCAGGGATTGCACCTTCAAAGGAAAACTTTCTAAAGTGTTTAGAAACAGGTACAAAATAGATAGCACAAATAGGCTTCAGTTCCAGAAGAGGTGAGCTTTGCACTGCCTTGAAGGATAGGTTAGATTTGAATAGGTAGAAGAATTAGGAGGTGTCTGTGGGAGTTAGTGACACCTTTTTTTTTAAGGTTGTTTCACTGATTTCTTTATTTTGTATTTTATATACCATTTCTTAAATATATACACTTTTTAAAAAATTAAATTTATTGGGATGACATTGATTAAGAAGATTATATAGGATTCAAGTGTATAATTCTATGATCCATCATCTATATGTTGCATTGTGTGCCCACCCAATGTTAAATCTCCCATCATCATATATTGGACCCCTTTACCATCTACTATCATCCCCCACCCTGTTTCCTCAGGTAACTTTCTGATTATCAAGGAAAGAAGTCCAATGCAAACTGACTTGTGCACAAATGGCCCCAGGGTTCTGGGCATGGCTAGAGTCATGGGGTTCTACATTTTAAATTGATGTCTCTTTCTCTTTTCATCTCTTGGCTCTGCTTTCTTATGTAATGGCTTTACCAGACAGACTGACTCCCGAGGTAGCTGTTGCACTTTCATCTTACCCCCTTAGCCATCCCCCCCCCAATATTTTCTTTCCCAATAATTCTAAACAAATTTCTCTGATTTACTTTGAATGAACTGACTCAGTTTCCCATTCCTAAGCTGATCACAGTAGGTAGGGGATGAAATTCACTGACTGGCCAGGTCTGGGTTATGGTTCACCATTGAAGCAGAAGCAAGTGGGTCAGGCTCATCTAAGCCATATCTGAACAAGATCATGGAAGGGTTAATTCCCCAGAGAAACAGACTGTAGTGCTGTAACCCAAAAAATAGCGACAATAATCATCACCATCATTGCAAACACTCTATAGTAAAGAAATTACTATGTACTATTCTAAATAACTTTTGCATATCATATATTTACTCCTTCTAATATCCTTGTGAGGTAGGTAAGCTCATCCCCACACTCAGATGGGGAAACTGAGGTCTGGAGATGTTAAGTAATGACATGGCTGGTAAATGGCAGACCAGGGAGTTGAACCGAGGCCACCATGATGCGTGGCCCACTATAACTTACATGGTAAAACTGACTTCTCTACACACAGAGAGTCAGCTAACATTTAGACTCAGAAATGTGCAAAGTACATCTGAACAACAGTGAGACTAGCAATGCAGATGGAAGATAATTTTGGTCTCTTCTCTCGGCTATGGAAACAATATCCAGAAGGCTGGTAGGTAGTGATATACTCAGCAAGAGGTCAAGTTCTGGCCAAATCCAGGTCACTACTGACTGTACTTCCAGGGGAATTATATGGTCATCCCAGAAAACTGAATTATTCCCCAAAGGTTACCCCAGCCTAATGCTCTCGGCAGCTTGTGGCTCACACTTTCATACAATTTACCAAGGACTAATTTCACATCTATGTCTGATTCTCAATGTCTCTCTTTCTCCTGGTTTGGAACATCATTCATGGACATATATGGATCTTTGTTAAAACTAACAATGCATTTAAAAACACACACGAAGTCAAACGATTGCCATTCTGGCCTTGAGAAGCAGCAGACCCAGGCTTGCGTCTGTTTACTGCGCATTTCCTGATGCAGAGAAAGGCCAGCACAGTGGAGAAAACACCACAAAGCATTGCACGCTGACAGCTCATGTGCTTCAGAAGAGAAATGGATACATTAGGAAAAGTTTTTCTCCCTTTGATGTAGAATATGCTATCTTTTTTTTGGTATTAAAATGGGAGTTAACTTTAAATAAATAAAATTCAGCCTGTAGGCTTCAGAAAGCTAATGTTGTATTTTGACAGTGTCATTTCTCTGATCCCTGGAAGCATTATGGCAGTTAACCGGGGCCTTCATCATGATTTTCCTTTATAGCATGGAGAGTACATTATTTTTTCATCTCTGTTTTATTGATTTCCCCTCACTTCCTCCCACACTTTCTCTGTGCCAACTGTTCCCTCTGCCCTTCTGCTCCGCACACGCTCCGAGGGTGGGTCCAGAGAGCTGTCCTGTGTCTCTGACTGCAGCAGTCCGGCACGTCAGTCCTCAGGTGCGAACCTCCCCTCTGCGTGGCTTCTGTTCTGCCTTCAAGAAGAGATCAGAATGAACTCCGCGTTCCTAATAGGACACATTAAAAGAATGTGCAGTGTGTAGTGACTAGGACTTGAAGATGTGCCCCTTCGTCTGGGACGCAGAGAGCAGCCAGGTGAAACAGCTGTTTTCTGCTGTGGTTTTTATTTTCCCAGAGAAGTACTGACTAGTCAAATAGCAGGCGATTGGAGCCCCTTAGATTTTGGTAATAAAATAAAAACTCTTTGTTTTTTCTAAATAAAATTACTCTTAGGTAAATGAATACGTAGATACCTCAAATAATATGTGCTTTGCAATATAAGATCAAAAAATTTATAACAGGTGTTTTTATCCTTATAATTGTCCATTTTGACCATTCTAAATGTTCTAGGAATATTTTTAAAACAGATTTTGTTTGAAAGATACAAGGCTACAACTGGAGAGGGGGAAAACCCCTTAGTTATGAAAAAGTTGTCATGATTAAAGAGTTTTTTAGAATTTCTAGGGTATGAAAAACAATTGGAAACTTATAGCTTCAAGAGTTTAAGTTTTCAAAACAAGAGGTGTGTTTGTGTGTAAGGAAGGTGGAGATTTGTGAAATCACATGCAAATTGGTGTGTGCATATGCATGTATGTGTTCTGGAGAGAGGCTTCCTAGTTTTAATTGATTCTCAAGAGGGTTTGTGACAGAAAGAATCCCCAGGATGCCTGTCTCACTTTTCTTCTCTCCCTTGTTTCTCTGCAGTCAACAGCTCTCTCTGTCTTGAGGGCTTGCAATTTATCCCTTCCCAGATGAACTGTTCTTTTTGTTTTCTGATCGAGCCAGGCTGGGCAGGGAACTCTGGAGCTGATGCGCAGGTGGTGGTAGCGGCAGAGAGAAGGCTAAGAGGGCTGGGAGCCTTGCAGTGGGGGACCTCTGGGGGCGCTGTTAGGGAGAGGGACAGATGCGTGTTGCCTCCTTGGTTCACCCTAGTAGAGAAATGGGGCAACTAGGAAGTCCCTTTGTACTCAGACTTCCATTATACTGAGGATGCATTGAAACAGACCGTCAAGCGGAAAAATTGAATTCAGTAGGAGCTTCCTCAGAATACTTCACTGTTATCTATTTTTTTTCTGTTCAGTTTCTTTTTAATGTTTTGAGGGATTTGAGGAGGGGGGCACTTTCCTTAGTTTCTGTCTCTATTACAACATCCTAATGCTCTAATTGGCTTTCTGTGGGACAAACACAAGTATTGCTTCTGGCAGGATAGGATTTTTCTGTCCTGTTGATTGATAGGTTAATTTTTATTGAGCACAGTGTGCTCCCAGCAGAACCAAAAATCTGAGACACAAGTCCAGTTCTCGGAGTTTATATTCTAATGAAAAATGAGGCAGATAATATTTTCAAGCCCCAGTTTTTTTTTTCTTATCAGTATTTTCTTCCATTTCTATCTTTTAAGACAAGTCTACTATTTAAGCAAACGTAAGTATTGAAGCAACTAGACAAATAATTTAGGGCCCAGAAACATGCTATTAAAAAGAGAGAGCCAACTGGGCCAGGCAGCCTGTTGAGAGTAGTAGTTTCATCAGAAGTGTGTCAGCAATAATATTCAATGCTGGACTTTAAAAGACAAACATTTTGCCAGATTCTTTTAGCTTTGTCTTTATAATAAGTTAGATTAAATTACATCAAATTAGGTTAAAGAAAGTTATGTTCTGGGACTAGGTAGTTACTTAACACCACACAGAAATCCCTTCACTGAAATACAACTCAATACAATATGGCTTAATTTCATAAAAGGCTGATGATTTTTAGACAATTATTTGAAGAATGTTTTGTTGTTCCTCCATGGCCATGATATAAGGAGCCATATGATCAGTTCTTCAATAAATTAGTAGCCCCCCCCAAAAGAATTTTCCCTTTCCAAACTATTCTCTTTCCTTTTATCAGTCACTCAAAACTAAGTAAAACCAGGGTGCTGTCCAGTTTTCTCAGAGAAAATTTTAATGCCCAAACGAACTAACTGTTTCATCTCGAGTCAGTCACAACATATCTGAGCCACCATTTCCTCATCTATAAAATGAAGTGGGTTGGAACGATGGTCCTTTCAGATCTGAACCGCTGGCCCCAGCACACACACACACACACACACACACACACACACACACTTTCTTCTATGATTTCTGATCTCATTCATATTCTTATTTAATTACAACAGAAGCTAAGTAAAAGCACAGCCCCTGTCTATCTTGTTCACCCATGTAGACTTAGTTCCTAGCACCAGAGAGCACTAAAATGTGTCTTAAATGAAAAAACTGCCCTATGTTCATAGCAATGTGTGTTTTGCTATATGATGGCTCAAACCCTTCTTTGGAAGGAAGTAGAATTCATATTTATTTACATATAATTCTTGAATTATATTTAAAATTCTTACCTTTATTCTGCCTGTGTAGTTAAAATTTTGTCCTTTCTCCTTTCTGTTTCTCTCTGGACACATTTTCTTGCATACTTTTTCATAAAAGTCCCCAATTTAAAAAAAAAGCTAAACATATATAACAGAAAACTTGCACACAGATGGCAAGAACTTGGGCCATTTAGAATGAAGCCAGAAGGGTCCCTTCACCCACAGAGGCCAGGTTTGCTGTCACCACACCTACCAGCTGCCAGTCAATCCAACAACACACAGAGGGACAAAGCTCCTTACTCTGTGTGCTAAAAATGTTAACCGGCTCCCCCCAGTGTTGGGTCTGATCTTGAAAAACTAAGCTGAAGGAGCCAACCACCGCTCTCAGGGGCCCACAAACACCCCCCTGTTGCCCATTGAAAGAGTCTGTGAGGAGGGGTAGGGTCAACGAGGTTCACAGTGCTGACTTCATTGTTCCCTAACAAATCAGAGGTTTTTCTCTAAACATGAAGCTTACCCTGAATACAAAAACTGTCCATAAATAAGTAGACGGCAGGAAGTTAAGGGGTGGATTATGGAGAAGATGAGGATGGTAGAGGAACAGGAAACAGAGATGGAGGACTAGACGGACCTGTGGGATCGACTTACTCTCTCAAAAGCTCAGTCCCTGCGGTCCTCAGGCACATTTGATAGGCAATGCTGCTATCTAGTGGCCAAGAGGAACGAGCACAGGTTCCAAGTAAACTCCAGGCAAATTGAGAGGCATTTTTTTGGTTGTTTGGGTTTTCAGATCCAGTTTTAAAACTACTTTGCTGTGTTTGTTTGGCTGGTTGGTTGGTTGGTTGGTTGGTTGGTTAAAATTACTAGATTTCTAGTTTATTATAAAAAGATCTAACTCGGGAGCAATCAAATGGAAGAGACGCATAGAAGAAGGTATGGGGAAAGGGCTCGGAGCTCTTCTGCCCTCTCCTAGTGTGATGCTCTCCCGGGTGTGCTCTCTAGCCTGGAAGCTCCCCAAACCCTCTCCATGGGGTGTTCATGGAGGTTTCATTACACAGGCACTATTGACTAAATGACTGGCCGTTAGTGAGCCAAGATTACTCCGTTTTTTAAATATTAAAGTGAAAAAATAGACATTTTACACATAATTTCTTATAAAAGAATTAATGAGACATCTTCTCCTCTTCCTTTCTTTACTTATTTTTCCATGTTGTTTCCTAATAGGCAGTTTAGGCCTTGCCAATAAACCACTTGGTCCTGGCCCTTGCAGTGGCCCAGGGAAGCTTGGCACTGTTCTTATATCTGAGGCACTGGCTGCTTGAGGACCATTGGAAAGGCAGAGATGAAAATCTGCCCTCACTACCCCCTTTTATTTGGAAGGCTCTGTCCTTACCCCCTTGTATGGCTGGTTCCTTCCCATCAGGCAAGTTAGCTCAGAGGCCACCTAGATACAGCAGCCCCACTCCGCTCCCACCCTCCCTGGTGTCAGTCTCCAGACATCATAATTCTGGCTTCATACAGCTCATCACTTTTCAGAATTATGTCGCTTACTTGTTTCCTTATTTACTGTGTCGCTCACCCCCATCACAATACAAGCTTTATAACAGCACAGACTATTTTTTTCCACTAATATATCTCGAAACTCTAGAAAATGCTGTAGGTGACTGACACACAGCAGGCTCTCAATAAGTATTTTTGAATGAATGAATGAAAGAGAATATTTATCTCTTAAGCGTTCTCTTCCAATAGCTATATTTTTGTCTCACATCTTACCCTCTCCAATGTTAGAGAAGTAGAACATGGAGATATAAGCAGAATTTCACAAGAAACTATAAGGTACGAAATCTCTGTTCATGTATTAGCAGAGTAGGGTTGCAAATCTAGTACTAGATTTAATTTAATTTTTTTAAAAATCTGATTATATTTGTCTGCCCTTTTCCACTGAGCAAAACGTCCTATTGTATGCAGGTACAGTTCTTTTTAAATCATAGAAATACACAGAAAAGATAGAAAAATAATAGTCTGACAAGACAGTGGTACAGTGGATAGAGCATCAGACTGGGACACAAAGAACCTAGGTTGGCCCTGGCCGGTTGGCTCAGTGGTAGAGCGTCGGCCTGGCGTGCAGGAGTCCTGGGTTCGATTCCCAGCCAGGGCACACAGGAGAAGCGCCCATCTGCTTCTCCACCCCTCCCCCTCTCCTTCCTCTCTGTCTCTCTCTTCCCCTCCCGCAGTCGAGGCTCCATTGGAGCAAAAAGATGGCCCGGGCGCTGGGGATGGCTCCTTGGCCTCTGCCCCAGGCGCTAGAGTGGCTCTGGTCGCGACAGAGCGACGCCCCGGATGGGCAGAGCATCGCCCCCTGGTGGGCGTGCCAGGTGGATCCCGGTCAGGCGCATGTGGGAGTCTGTCTGACTGCCTCCCCGTTTCCAGCTTCAGGAAAAAAAAAAAAAGAACCCAGGTTCAAAACCCCAAAGTCGCCAGCTTGAGTGCAGGGTCACCGGCTTGAACATGAGATCATAGACATGAGCTCATGGTGGTTGGCTTAAACCCAAAGGTCACTGACTTGAAACCAACATTGCTGGCTTGAGTAAGCCGTCACTGGCTCAGCTGGAGCTCCTCCCAGTCAAAGCACATATGAGAAAGCAATCAATGAACAACTAAGGTGCCACAGTGAAGAATTGATGCTTCTCGTCTCTTTTCCTTCTTGTCTGTCAACCCTTGTCTGTCTCTCTCTCTCAAAAAAAGAACAAATAATAAAATTCTCACACTCTTGTTAGTAATCAAATGTCAATTGGTAGCATGATTTATTTAACTGATTTTAAGAAGAGACATAAATTTATGAATACACTATTCCGTTGTACTGGATGGTTTTTAAAAGCACTGTTCTTTTTCTTGGTAATACCAGTATATACTAGATCACAGCAACCACAATAACTGCCTCCATTATAGCATCTTTTAAAGCAAACATTTCACAGTTTCTTTAATAGCAGGACCATATTTATAAGACCTGTTTTGATAGTCTACTTATATGAGGGCAATTTTTCTTTCATTTTTTCTTTCTCTTTTCCCCCATATAAAATACAGCATGACACATCAGGGCATAACACAAAAAAATCCGGAGTTGCTCTGGTTAAAGCCATGTGGGGACTGAACCCTGCCCGGTGAGCCTCTTCCACCTTCTGTCTCCCTCTCCTCCCCACCTCCCGTATGAAAACCACTGAGTTCCCTCTGTGGAGCTCTGGGGCTCCTGAAGACAGATAGAAACCAACTGGCATGAATCGTATCCATTCTGATCCCAGTACTTTTTAGAATATTCTAATGTCCTATTATTAATTCTGGCTAAAGATCAGCACTTCTTAAACAAGAAGAGAAAGTGTGATTTCCATACATTTGCTCCTTCAGCAAACTTTTATGGATTGTGTTTTTATAGTGTGTCAGCCTCTGCTAAGTATAAAGAGTACCCGTGAAACAGACTGGGCCCCTGCCTCACAGAGTTTAGTGGGAGATACTGATGAGTAAGCAGACTGTAATGATACAGCAGAGCAAAGGTGATGATAGGGCGTACACAGGGGGGCCCACGATGGAAAGCAGGCCCTGCCGGTGCTTTGCTGATCAGGGAATACTTTTAGAGGCAGAGGTGTGGATAGATGAGGGAGGAGTTCGGAGAGCAATTTTCCAGCTACAAGGATACCAAGTACACACAGGCTCAGGGTGGGAAAGAGCATGGCTCATCTGAGGAACTGGAGAAAGCTCGATTTCAACGGAGCATCCAGTGTTTGGGGACAGAACAGGGAGAGGAGGGAAAGATGAAGCTGGAGAGGAGAGCAGAGTCCACATCACAGAGGGTCTCAGAGGTCATTGTAGAAAGCCTGGACTTTAGCCAGAGAGCAATGGAAACCTGTTGAAAGGTGATGATAAGGGAAATTATGTGATCAGTTCAGCTGTGGTGTAAAGAATGACAGACAGCAAGACTAATCAATGAGATTGATGGGAATGCTGTAGCAATCAAGATGAGAGATGATGGTCTGGTTCAGAAAATGGCCATTGAGACAAAGAAGATAAATTCAAGAGGTAGAATCAACAAGACCTGCTTGGTTAAATATAGGGAATTGAGGGGCGGGGGCGGGGGGGAAAGATAATGTTCAAGTTTCTGTCTTGAATCACTAACTGGATGGCGATTCCATCACCAAAATAGGGAAATTGATATAGAAAATGATTAGTTTTATTTGGACATGTCTGTGCGACAATCAAGTGGGAATAATCAGGATGCAGTCTGCATGCAATTTCAAACTCAGAGAAAAATGTATGCTAAAGACAAAGATTCAGGAATCATTGGCATATATGGTAGGTGGTAATAGAGGACATGAAAATATATAAGCTATCCAAATATCGCAGATGAAGAAGAGGACCTAGACCAGATCCCTGTGGGACTATAATACTATAAAGGGCAAGCAGAAGAAAAGGGGCCCACCCACAGGAAGCAGAGAAGAAAGAGGCCAGGAGGCAAAAGACAAATTCTTGGATGCCAAAAGAAATATTTCAAGAAGGAGAGAGTGGTTGGCTATTTTGGGTTTTCTTGAGATAGAACAGAGACATGTTCTTCGGATTTAGCCAGAAGGTGGTCATTGGTGACCTTAGTGACGACAGTATCAGTGCACATGATAAGAGCAGAAGTCACATTATATAAGGGGCAAAGGAAGATGGGCAAGTACAGATAATCCTGAGACAATTCTTAGGAAACTCTGCTATGAAAAAAAAGTAAAAGCTATGATGATAACAGAATGGAAATGTGAGGGCAAAGGAGATTTTTGTGTTTGGTTTTGTGCAAAGACATAGATGAAAAGAGCACTATTATCATCATTCCTATTTTATAATAAAAAATGTTAAGCAGTTTGCCCAAAGTCCTGCAACCAGGAGAGCTACAAGCCAAACCTAGGTCTGTCTGGCTGCAAAGTCCTTGTTCTTAACCATAAATGTAAAGAGTATAGGCCCTGGCCGGTTGGCTCAGTGGTAGAGCGTCAGCCTGACGTGTGGAAGTCCCAGGTTGGATTCCCAGCCAGGGCACACAGAAGAAGCGCCCATCTGCATCTCCACCCTTCCCCATCTCCTTTCTCTCTGTCTCTCTTCCCCTCCCTCAGCCAAGGCTCCATTGAAGCAAAAGTTGGCCCCGGGTGCTGAGGATGGTTTTATGGCCTCCGCCTCAGGCACTAGAATGGCTCTGGTTACGGCAGAGCAATGCCCCAGAGGGGCAAAGCATCGCCCCCTGGTGGACATGCCGGGTGAATCCTGATTGGGTGTATGTGGGAGTCTGTCTCTCTGCCTCCCTGTTTCTCACTTCAGAAAAATACAAAAAAAAAAAATGTAAAGGGTATACAACTCAATTTTAGGTACTGGCTTCCCAACAGAATGTCTTACATTAGACACATTCCAAGTAGTACCGGGATGGGGGGAGACATGTATTATGTACCCTAGTCCTATTTAATAGATTGGGAAATTGAAGCTCAAAGTGCCTGGCTGAAGTTCACACAGCTTACTCACTCAGGCCAACCTCAGCTCTGCAGGAGTTCAGTGCTTTTTGTCTCCTTCTCTTCTCTCTCATAGGATTTCCATCTGGTTTAGAAACAGATTTGGAGTGGCAGGGTAATGCTTAAAGTATCTTGACATGACAACCGATTGGGCTGTGATATTTAGATTTGCCACATGAATATCTGTGTCACTCTTTTTGAGGCTACAGTGTTCTCTAAACTCTGCTAAGCATGCTAACATGTAAATAAGTAGAATTCTGAAGACATATAGTGAACCTCCTACATATTGTAGTTCTAATAAAATTATGAAAATCAGTACTTTTTAACTCTTTCTCAGTTGGTGTTATTCAGCTAGTTAAACAAGTATATAATTATTGCCAAAGTTATGCTTGGAGAAATGAATGTATCATTTTTGCATTCCTCGTTTGGTGTACCCAAAAGTTGTGTTAAGTACAGATTGGATAATTAAAGAAAGTTTTGAAAATGGCAGATGTAAAACTACAATAAAATAGAAAATAACGGTATGCTAACTTACATAGAAGTGGTTAAACTTTTATAGCACAGAACTCTTAAGTCTATGCCTGAATCAGATTCAGTTCTGTGAATAGTTTAGAACGTGGACATTAATAAGTAGGGAAGGGATGCCATCCAGACAGGATAAGCCCTTAGTGCCCACCTAAGTACCCCCTGAATAAGGAGGTATTGTCTCAGGTTCAGCTTTCAGGTGATTTAAACTAAAACACAACTTACACAGAGCATCAGCTCTGAAATCAGATTGCTAGTTCAAATGTTATTTTTACATGTACAAATTTTGTGACCTTAAACAAGTTACTTAACCTCCTAAATGTTAGTTTACTCATTGTAATGTAGGGATATTCACAGTATCTATTTTGGGAAGGTAGTGCTCCACAAGCACTTTTCTACATATCTTAAGATACTGACTGCCCTTTGTTCCAGACAAAATCTTCTCAGGGATTTTGTATAGCAAGCAGTATTGGAAGATGGAAATAGTGTCTCCCTTCAGAGCAACAGGCAGGTATGCTTACTACCCATTAAAAAAAATTCAGCTTTATTAAGCTTAAAATTCTAGAGTTCCTGTCTTACAACACAGCCCAGTGTATATGCCAGCATTCCCGTGGAACTTCAGGGCCAGTAGAATCTTACAAATATGCTAATGTTCATGTTGCTAGCTGAGTCATGAGTAGTAAAGTCCTTTGTCTATGACCCAGGTATCTCATGCTGTCTGCTACCATGCAAATGCTTACAAAAATAGAGAAAAACTTCAAATCTTTCACAGTCCTTGCCATTTTTTTTTCAGTGAGAGGAGAGGAGGCAGAGACACTCTCACATGCACCCAACCAGGATCCATCCAGCAAGCCCACTAGAGGGCAATGCTTTGCCCATCTGGGATGTTACTCCATTGCTCAGCTACCGAGCTCTTCTTAGCACCTGAGGCAGTGGCCATGGAGCCATCCTCAACAGCCAGGGCTAACTCACTCCAATCAAGCCATGGCTGCAGGAGTAGAGAGAGAAGAGAAAAGGGGAGGGGTGGAGAAGCAAATGGGCTTCTCCTGTGTGCCTGACCAGGAATCAAACTGGGACATCCACATGCTGGGCCAACACTCTACCACTGAGCCAACTGGCCAGAGCCAGTTCTTAACTTCTTATATTTATAGAATTTAAAGATAAAATGAGGTTGTTCACTTAAATAATTAGCACAATTCTTGGTACTTGGCAAGCACTCAATAAATGCTAACTCTAATTATATTATAACCATCAAAATACAGGTATGCCCATGGGAGTTACATATAAATAAAACTGTACATGTGCTTGAAATTCCACTAGGAGGAATTCAATCCTGTGTGTTAAGGTTTTATGTATTTCCAGACCTATACTTTTATATATTCCAGGTATAAATGCCCATTATATATCTGTATTTTGCCATCAACACCTCAATGACTACCAATATTTATTGGCAATCAATACTCATTTCTCTTTCTTTCTTTCTATGTATCTTTCTTTCTTCCTTTCTTTTCTTTCTTCTTTTCTTTTCTTTCTTTCTTTCTTTCTTTTTTGAGAGAGAGAGAGACAGGAACAGACAGGAAGGGAGAGAGATGAAAAACATCAACTCGTAGTTGTGGCACTTTCGTTTGTTTATTTAGTTAGTTATTCATTTATTTGACAGAGACAGAGAGAGTCAGAGAGAGGGACTGACAGACAAGAAGGGAGAGAGGTAAGAAGCATCAATTCTTTGTTGTGGTACCTTAGTTGTTCATTGGTTGTTTTCTCATATCTGCCTTGACGGGGTGGTATGGGCTGCAGCAGATTGAGTGACCCCTTGTTTAAGCCAGCAACCTTGGGCTTCAAGCCAGCAACCTTTGGGCTTAAGCAATCGACTATGGGGTCATGACTATGATCCCACGCTCAAGCCAGCAACCTCACACTGAAGCTGGTGAGCCCACACTCAAGCCTGCTGAGCCTGTGCTCAAACAAGTGACCTTGGGATTTCAAACCTGGGTCCTCCATGTCCCAGTTCAATGCTCTATCCACTGCACTACCGCCTGGTCAGGCTAGTTGTTTACTGATTGCTTTCTTATATGTGCCTTGACCCAGGGACTACAGCAGAGCCAGTGATGCATTGCTCAAGCCAGTAATCTTGGGCTCAAGCCAGTAATCTTTGTCTTCAAGCCAGCAACCTTTGGACTCAAGCCAGCTACCATGAGGTCAGGTCTATGATCCCATGCTCAAGCTAGTGACCCTGCGCTCAAGCTGGTGAGCCCATGCTCAAGCCAGATGAGCTTGTTCTGAAGCCAGCGACCTCAAGGTTTCAAACCTGGGTCTTCAGGGTCCGAAGCCAATTCTCTGTCCACTACACTATCACCTGGTCAAGCTCAATACTCATTTCTTATAGCAGAGCCTGGCAAGGGAGGTCTTAGATGGCATACATTTTATATGATTGAGAGACAGATTTAAAGATTTGGAACATGAAGTATTTCCCAGATAAACAAGCTTGAGTAAAGGACTTGTAATGAGGACAGGGTTGGTATCTGTCTTTTTCAGTACTGTATTTACTACATACTGCATGAGACTTAGCACCTAGTAGGGTCCCAGAAAGTCTTTGTTGAATGAATGAGTGCTAGACTGAGAGAAGTGCAGGGAGCCTTTCTTTGCCATCCAGAGGTAGACTTCTGAGTCATTGAAGTGTCCCTGTCCTTAAATGATCCTCACCAAACTTGACAACCTACATTTTACCTACTCAAAGGGAACTTTATCAAAAGTCTAAGACAAAACAATGAAATAACAAAACAAAATCTTGACCTACTTCGTTAGCCACTGAAAACCACACTTTAGCAAACAAAAAGGCTCAGTGCTATACAATTGTCATCAGTGTTTCACTTAATATTTTAATGAGCTGAGCAACTGACATCCTGGCTGAATGCATGTTTTTTGTGGGTCTTGTTGCTAAGGGAAAAAAGTGTATAAAAAGCTTGTTCTTTAAAAGAAAAAACACACATAATTCCTTGAAATGTAAATACATCCCAACTGCCACTAAGATTTATACAAAGATGATTCCTGTCATCCTTCCTCCTTCTCCTATTTTCCTTCCCCTCCCTCAGAGTTGCTGAGCTGGGTTCCAGACTCCTGTGCTTGTTCCCGGATTCAGCCCAGATCTGTCTAAGCCAGGACGTGTCTGCCTGGACAGGCAGTGCCATATTTAGATATTTCTCTTCTCTCTTGTCCCCAGCCCTCCCCAGAACAACACTGATACATTTAAGTTAATAGTCCTTTTTTCCCTACCGCTGGCAAAGTTTTCTCTATAGCTATTTGCTCCAGGCTCTTTTTTTTTTTCTTCTCCCTTTTCTCTTGTTTCTGTCTTTGATTTTTCTCTCTTGGGGGAGGAGTAATTTATTGGAAACCTCAGGACAATCAAGAGGCAGTTTGAGAGAAGCAGAAGAGACTGGTCACATGGCTATAAATTGGGAGAGAGCCGCAGCAAATGGAATATTCTAGGTAATGCGGTATTTACCTTTCTTCTTTACCAGCCCTTGAAGATAAGCATCAGAATTCTTCTCATTTTGCAAATGGGGAAGGATTGAGAGGTGAAGCCACCACACCAGGTTTAAGAAGACACATGGTCCCCCTCTCCTTCCTCTCTGTCTGTCTCTTCCCCTCCCGCAGCTGAGGCTCCAGTGGAGCAAAGATGGCCCGGGCGCTGGGGATGGCTCCTTGGCCTCTGCCCCAGGCGCTAGAGTGGCTCTGGTCGTGGCAGAGCGACGCCCCGGAGAGGCAGAGCATCACCCCCTGGTGGGCAGAGCGCCGCCCCCTGGTGGGCATGCCGGGTGGATCCCGGTGGGGCGCATGCGGGAGTCTGTCTGACTGTCTCTCCCCGTTTCTAGCTTCAGAAAAATACAAAAAAAAAAAAGAAGACACATGGTGTTGGGCAAATAAGTTTATAAAATGTGATTTTTACGTTTGCTCACTTTTATTGTTAAAAATGGCCGCTGCCCAGGTATGTGATCTGTGAAACTGCTAATTACCTTCCTGCTTGGGAAGGGCCATTTTTATGCTAATGTTGCTGGAGGAGGGGTTTTCACGCCAAGGAAAGTTTGTGCCGAAAGGGGAGAAAAAGAAAGCCAGGATGGCAGGGTGCTGAAGAAGCAGCCATGCTGGCAGACGGGGAACCAGAGGTGACTTGGATTGGTGGGGCCTTTGATCCTAGGGAAAACCAGGGAAGACTCTCCTGGTTGTGGAGCCAGAGAATGTGTCAGTGGGTTTTGGTGCCCTGTGTGTTTTTACTCACTGGCAGGTTGCGAGGCTTAAATAAAGGAATGACCCACCATTTTTTTGGCTCCACTGTTTCATTACCATCTGTGAGAATTTAATGAGAACCTGCATGTGCCTGGAGGCGATGGCCAAGACTACTGGGCTTACACTTGGCAACATCAAGGCTTGGGCTCAGGTGCTGTGACTCCAGGGCCCACTCTTACCACTGTGTTTCCCTGTCGCCTTTGAGCTCACATCTGAGGGATGAATGTAAGTTACCAAAACAAATAAATAAAGGAATCGGGAGCAAATACAAAACACAAAATAGAACAAATGCCGTACTCTTTGGCACTTCGTCTAGGCAGAAAGTACAGCATTAAACAGAGGCCTAAAGATGTAAAGCAGCTTAACAAGTTTAGAGAAACACAATGTCCACAGAGAAGTGGCTAGGAAACAGAAAACCTAGTAAACTTCAGAGACTCATTTACAACAAACATAGTTTGGGGAATGAAAAACCACACCACTCATGTAAGCAACTTGGGTTGCAGTGACAGCTCCATTCCAGATTAGGGCGCTGTTTGACCTCTCTGACCCTCTACTCCCCTTTTCTAAAACTGGGATAACACACATTTCAGTTTAATGGCAAAGACTTTAAAAAGGCGGTGTGTGAAAAAGCTTTGGAAACGTGGTGCTGTATGCAAAGGTCTTTCTCCCCTTAGCTCTTTTCCTCTGTTGTGGAAGGTAGGTGCAGAAAGGGGACTCAGGAAGCCATTACTGAATGATAAGCATTCAAGAGGCCTGGGGAAATCACACAGGCAGCCTTCATTCCAGGAGTTATTCTTCCCTAGCCTGAAGTCTGGGAGGTTTATGAGACCAGTCCTCAGTAACTCAGAGAAAACAGTGTTGCCAAAGGCGTGCGTAATTCGAACATTTTTCAACTAGAGGAAAATTACACCTCTGACCCCCAGCATTTTATGGATTTTATGAAATATGGTAAGAACAGAAATGACTAAAATAAATACCAAACTCTTGAACAGTGAACTTTGAGTAAATACGGAGAACCTCCTGGATTTTCTACATCTGCTCCAATCCAACCAGCTAGTGTGAGATGTGGGGTTGGCATGTGTTGGGCAAACAAGTGTGTTACAAGTGTGTTAGGCTTGCTGCTTGTACTCTGCCTTATTGGTGCATGAGCATGGGGAAGAAACACGTGTGTACAGTCTATTTAAGGCTGTTGGTGCATGCCCTCACGCAGCAGATTGTAGATTACAGATCGCCTGCCATCATTTTTGCTATTGTTTGCTGGAGAAGGGTTTTTTCCCCTCAGCCTGTTTTGCTTGTGAGTCTTGAGAGAGAGAGAGAGAGAGAGAGAGAGAGAGAGAGAAGCCGTTTACTCTGCCTGCTTACTCATCGCCATTGCGAGACACTAATAAACAGAATGGCCCACCATCCTCTGATTCCACAGTTCCTCTACTGTCTGCTCAAATCCAGTGTGAACCTCCATGGCCAGAACCACCAGCCTTACAGCACAGGACATGGTGGAAGCAGAGGCTGATTAGTAGATGAGAAAGTGGCCTGTGACAGAAGATCCCAAGCCCAATACAAGAGCCACCTTTCCCAGCCACCACTGGGTTACAGTGTGTGAAATAGTTAGGAGCTGTTTGCAAGCCAAGCAATACTAGCTGGCAGAAAATTCAATCTGTCATGGTTTGAGGGTCCCTCATTGTCCCTAAGCTTCATTCTACATGCTAAAGATACAGAAATAGACAGGACAAGCAGTACCACCGCTGTTGGAGCTTATATTCTGGGGCCCAGTTGGTTGGAGATGGGGAGTATAAATGAACTAGATAATTTCAGATAAAGTGGTAAGTGATTGATCAGACGTGGTCAGAACTATTTGTTAACTGGATAAATAAATAAGGCCTAACATTCTCTCAAACGACCACCTTTGTTCAGCAAAGAAGTTATGACACCTATCCATTGGTAATGTCATTTTAATTCTTCTAATCATTCATCAAACAGCTCTCAAGTATCTGTTCCAGGCCACGCACAACATGAGCCACTAGGAATGTAGAGACAAAACGTGTCCCAGATACTCAATAACCCTTTCATTGAGGAATCAGCTTGACTGCTCTATCCTCCACCAATTTGCCCTCTTGCAGATTCAGCTTGAGTGTACCTCCTGCCAGGAGAGACATAACAATCTCTGTGCCAAGGCCTGCAGAGCCTGTGTGGCCGGGGCTTCCCATCCACAGAAGTAGTGAGTGACATTTCACAAGACAGACAGCTCCCGATGAAGTTTCCCCATTACCCTGGGAATCTCCCTTTGAACTAGTAATGACAATGGTAGCTAATCATCAGGCAAGGTGGTGACCAATTCTCTCCCAAGCATAAGCACTCATGCTATTTAATTGGTTGATTGGTAATCTAGATGTCTAGAGGATTCTTAAAGTTTAAATTTTATCTTCTGTCAAGAGAAATGGGAAGTCACCACAGAAAGAGTCTCACTGGCTGCTATTTTCATGGAGCAGAGAAGAATCTCGTGACTACAATACAGGCCCCTTAATTGCCAGCTCTCTTGGGGCTCACAAACATGTGTAAATGCAAACTAATAATGTAGAGAGATCTGGGCCATCTTATTATTAATATTTACAATATGTGAGAAAACAAATTTGGCCAGTTACGTAGGGTCTTTCTTCTCAAAATTCCATGACATCTTTGGAAAAGTCTAATTTTTCTTGCTAAGATATAGAGCTCTCTTCCAGATGCCTGTCAATCCTTTCTTTGCTTTATCTTTTTTAAGTGAAGAGAGTTTACTGAGCTGACAAAACCATTCAATTTGTGATTTCAAAGTTGTGACCAGAGAAGATTGAATTTGTGAGTTGCTTAAAGATTTGCAAGGTGGAAACCAGCTCAGCTGAGCAGCCAGAGAGGCTGAGGAGGACACCGTGGGGATGAGAAGGGAGAAGGCTCTGCTCCCGGAGGCTGAATAGGGAGCAAACACAAAGCACACACAGAACAAGAAAGAGTGCTCTGTGTCCTTTGAAAATTAGCCTTTTTGTTTCAGTGTTAATAGTAGATTCAAACAGTCAGCAGATTAACTTTTCCAGATAGGCTTTGGTTGGATTTCTTACTGTTTATTTCTTTGCTTTAAATGGTGGAAACTTGTCTGACCTATGGTGATGCAGTGGAAAAAGCGTCAACCAGGAATGCTGAGTTCACATGTTCAAAACTCCAGGCTTGCCTGGTCAAGGCACATACAAGAACAACAACTAAGAGTTGATATTTCTTGCTACTCTCCCCACCCCTTCTCTCTTTCTCTCTCTCCTTTCTTAAAAAAAAAAAAAAAAAAATCAATAAATAAAATCTTAAAAATAAATAAATAAATGGTGGGAATCCATTTTTTATTTGAAGTTTAGATATGCTATCACAAGTCATGAATGAGAACACTGATGTACACTTTATATCAGGGGTCGGGAACCTATGGCTCACGAGCCAGATGTAGCCTTTTGATGGCTGCATCTGGCTCACAGACAAATCTTTAATAAAAAATATAATAACGTTAAAAATATAAAACATCCTCATGTATTACAATCCACTCATTTCCTACTGCTCATGTTTATGGTTGCGGGTGGCTGGAGCCAATCACAGCTGTCCTCTGGGACAACACCAAATTTTTATTGAATAATGCATAACGTACACGGGTGGTTGTATGGCTCTCATGGAATTACATTTTAAAATATGTGGCATTTATGGCTCTCTCAGCCAAAAAGTTTCCTGACCCCTTGCTTTATATTGTATATATCATTAGTATAGACTTCAACAACTCTACATGGTGATTTTTATTTTGTTTTGTTTTGGCTACTGAGGAGACCTAATTATGACTCATGTCATAAGCGTTTCTTTAAGACTGAAAATTATATCACGATGCTAGATTTAGTAGTCTGAACAGGAATGTCAGCCCTATTTTGGATACTTGGCAAAATGAACATATTCCTGGATAGATGGTGGGGTGAGGTGGGGAGGTAACCCTGAACACATCATTCCTTCAAATCAGATGCTCTCTGTGAGGCTTTAAGTGACAGAACACACTCAGTTGTAACAGCCTGTTCTGAGAAAAAAAAATGCAACTGAATATTGTCCTCAGGAATGAAGCCTGAAGGACATAAAACAGACCACAAAGGTGAAGGCTATCTTACCTTCAGCGCTTAACACAATGCCTGGCTTGGAAGAAATCTTCTACAGATAATATTTTGAATGATTAGATGTGCCTTTATCCTCATTGGTACATTCATCAGATTCTGATAAAACACCACAAATTTAAATCATCACTTTATTTAAATTTTTTAACTTCCCTGACTAATGAATATTTTGCTCCTGTTCCCGGTGGATGGCAGAAGGAACTGACTGGACTCTTCTATGCCGAGGCTCTGTCCCACCTTTGAAGGCCGAGGGATGCCGCACCTGTAAGACCTGTTCCGGCCGTGCCTTGAATTGACCCTTCCCACAGCCAATCACCACATCTCTACTTTCTGCAGAAGAGCAGTGACAGGTCGGAAGGCCAGAGAAACATAAGTCTGGGAAATTTGCAAACCACCTAATCATCCCTTGAATCATAAAATGTCTGAGGCAAAGTATGGGTCAAAGGGAAAAGATGGGTTTCAGTTGCTTTGTGTTTCAGGGTGAGTGGTGTGCGTGTGTTTTAAGAAATTCTTATTTTGAATGTTGGCGCTGTACTTTTATCCTACCAAGAAGAGATGCCTCTGTACTTAAAAAGATTTGCACTTGCTGCGAGCAAAGCATCCACTAATAGCTTATGTTCGCTTATGGCCTTCCTAACACTTTCCTCTCTTTGTTTCTTTGTGGCTGTTAAATGTGTTTTGACTAAAGTGCCACCAAGATGGCGAGTGTACACACTGGCCCCCATACCTACCTTGGCCAGACCTGATACTTCTCTGCATATGAAATAAAAAAGATATTCACATTTCCAAAGCATTAATAATTAGTCTAGATTCTCTGAAAAATGTTCTAAAAATACAGAGAAGGTCGACAGCACAGAAAAATTTTATCAAAAAACACCAACCACCAGCACCAACCACCAAGTCTTCCTTTCTATATACCAGTTATTCTTAAAAAAAAAATACACCAGTAGGGCCCACCCATACTGACTGAATTTGGATCTCTGGGAGTAAGACTCAGGTGTCTTAGTTTTTAAAACTCCCCAGGTGATTCTAAAGTGAAATCACGATAGAAAAGCACTCTAGCTTCTCCCATCTCTTCTTATGCAAAACAATTTAGCTCTCTGTTCACTCAAAAATTATTCCCTTACCCTCTTCACCCCACTCTGCAAACTGAAATTCTTCATTTCAGATCCATTCTCCTTAGAAGGCTATCGGTAGGTAGAATAGTAGTTTTCCCCATGGCAAATAGTTTTCTTGTGGTCATGTGCGGAATCAGTGTCTTTTAGAATGAACAAGGCATGGCCCCTTGTATTGGATCCAGGGGACATAACTTGGACACACAGCAAAGAACTCGTCATGGTATTTTACAAAAAACATCCTTGAACTAGACTTGAAAAATGCACTCATCAACCCTCAGGCAAAATTCTGCACCTGAGTCATATTAGTAGGTGGCTATAGATCCACTTTCAAATACCCAAGAGAAGAGATTTTGCATTCTTTCAGCAAACTCTGATAGTGCAAAACAAAAATATCTGCACATCTGTTAATTACCTGGCCTGGAGGACAGAAGCCATCAGATCAGATTCCTTCTTTCTTGGTAGTCTCCTTCTCTTTATTACCTTTCTATTGAACTAACTGCTGTATTTCTGTGCTTAGGAAAGGCAATGAACTATAGTATGTAGAAAGGACAAGGAGTCAATCGGAGTCACAAATTGTAAGACTGCAAGGAACAGAATCCTATTCAAGCTAGTTCAGGACTCTAGACTCTTGTACAGCAGAATTGCCTAGAGCTCTAAAAACTTTGGGGTGATTTTTATTCTGTGTGTCTGGGGGAGGGGGGACATACATTCATGGTTCTAGTTGCTGCACACACAGCTGTCCCTTGGTGGCCCCTGTTCTCTCCTTATCTCTGCATGCGCTTCATTCCTGCCTACAGGGCTCTTTGGCTACCATGATATCAGAGGGCCTGAGGCTTTGGCTTGCCAGGGCACCAGTTCTGGCCCCCACTCTACAGAACCCCACTCAGTTCAAATTACAGAGCAAATATGCCTGCACACTGCACAACAAATAAATTGGTTCATCTGTGATCTTTGTTCACATTCTACCACTCCTAAATGTATGACTTTGTCCATGATATAATACTTAGAATTCTAGTTTCTTCTTCCATAAAACGAAGATACAAGTTTCCACTCAATGGACTGTCGTGAGGATTAAATGCAAATTTATACCTTGCAGCTGTCACCGTGCCTGGCATCTACCTAGTTGGTCTCTGGGTGGTAAGGCTCAGAGCTCAATTTGCTGTTTCTTTCACACTGACGCCACCGTCACCCCCACCATACAGTCTTTCCAGAGACATCCATGACATAGTCGCATGAGTCTTGTTGCTTCTCCTTTTACCCACTCTGTCAATAGCCATTTGTACAGAGTACAGAGATGGGAAGGTATCTGAAACTCAGAGTGGTTTGCTTTACATTTGTTCGAGTCTGTGTTTGAGAAGAAAATTAAACTAAAGGCCAAAATAAAACGTTGGGGGGCTGTCTATGGATTTAATTTATCTGTGCTATCACAGTTTGGGCAGCTATAACAAGTTACCACAAACTGGGTGGCTGAAACTATACCCATTTATTTCTCACAGTTCTGGAGGCTGAACGTCAAAGGTCAAGGTGTTGGCAGATCCAGAGTACAGTGAGAGCCCACTTCCTGGTTTGCAGATGGCTATCTTGCTGTGTCCTCACATATCAGAGGGCAGAGAGAGCAATCTCTCATGTCTCTACTTCCAAGGACGCTAATCACATACATGAGGGTGTTAACCTCATAACCTAGTTACCTGCCAAAGGTCTCACCTCCTAATAAAATCACTTTGGAGGTTGAGATTTTAGCATTCAAATTAGGAGTGAGGGGGACACAAATATTCAGTCCATTACAGTGCCATCTGTCACTCACGTGGCTTGAAACATGGAGTTTGCACTAAGCAGACATGCACAAACCCCATACTGCTCTGTTTTTGTTAAAACGTACTCCATATTTTCATTTTTACTTATTTTTGATTCTGTAAGTCTTCTAAAAGTACTTAAGACTAAACATGAATAGTGGGTCTTAAATTATATTTCTGTCTTTTCTCCCTTCTGTCTCCTGACATGTTTCCTTGTCTTTGTTGTTGGGCAGATTAGCATGTTCCTTTCATTTTTAAAAGCTCCGTAAACTCTCAGTCTTACCAGGCCTATTTTGAGTTGGACTTGTTCCTTTTCCATTTGGTCGGTGGAGAGACTGCAGCTTGTCAGGACATGCCTCTGTGGTATGAGAACTCAAGAGGAAATTTTGACAAGTTGAGTTTTCATTTGACAAGCTTTCTCATGCAAAGTCAACGCCTCTCCTTGCCTTACCAGGACAGGTGGGAGAGAAGCTTTTTAGATTTTTTTTTTTTCCTCAGGAACCTTGCACATCTGGAGCAAAGCCTTCTTATCTTGTATCATGTTTTTTAAAGCTTTTAAGAGATGAAAAAAAACAGCAAAGAAAAAATTGGTTTTCATTTGAGGATGGCTCCAAAATGAAGCCCTGGTCTGCGGGGAGATATTTAGAAGGTAGAAGGTCACCTTCTTTGGAGGTCAGGCATCTGTCTATCATACTGACAATTTCTGGCTGGGAAGAACATCTGAGAAACATATTTCCCAACATGAAGGTTGAGGTAGCTCTTTCCCCTGCCACTTTTTGCTCTGGTCGCTACAGGAGTCCCTCCACACACACCTCATGCTACAAGAGTGGCAGGCCCACTCCTTCCAGCTTGTTCTGCTTTGCTGCCTTTTGTAGGACCTCTCTCATCTTCCCGTCTCTCACAATCCCACTTCTGTTGTGTTTTGAAGTTCATACCTGATAGAAGAGAAAAAAGTCTGTCTCAATGACAACGTTTGAATGGCATTTTGGCCCTTGCAGAAATAAATAAATCATCATACCCACTTTGAAACTGAGAACTGAGGGGAGTATAGACCCCCTGAATGTTAGGACCTAACTTGGGGCCCTCAAGGAGGTCCTGAGTGGTACTTTAGGAAGGCGTGTTAATGTAAACATACCATGGTCCTGCCTATGACCCTGAAGGGACATAGCATCTCCATTTGCACTAGTCAGAGCGCCCAGATATGACTTTCTTTGGGGAAAGCAAAAATAATTTTAGAATCAATAATACTCAAATAATAATAATAATGTTAATAATAACAGCCAATTTATTAAACTCTGTTCCAAGTACTATATTAAGGGCCTTTTTAAGCATTATCTCATTAAATTTTCCCAGAAGGCCTATGATTTTTTCATTTAGAGATGAGATAAACGGAAATAAATACCGCAAACTGGAAGCATCCATGTATATGCACAGTGTGTCGTGGCCATGAACTGGATACCATTAAGAAAGAAAAATTGAAATACAGTACTATTTTAATTAAAAAAAGCAATTGACAGTGTAATATTGATTTTTAAAATAACCCTTTTGTAGCTAGATGGAAAAAGACACAGAGGAATCAAAAGAAATTTGGATATAATTTAAATTAAACACATAATAGAAACTAAGAACCCCACTGCCTCTCAAAGAAAAATTCTGGCCCAATTTTAGACCCATTTCTTGGTCCTTAAGAAGCTTATACGCATGGTTTGCTGGGTGTCAAGCATAGCACCCTCTTGGGAGACTGATGGAATATCTAGTGAAGTGATGAGGTAGAGTGACAATAATTTATCCTCCAACACGGGATATTTTAAGAGTGAAAGAGGGTGCTATCAATAACTGCCCTAGGCAACAAGTATAGCCCACAACTCTCCGGAACAGACCAGGACCCACCTGTTCACAGGAGATCCTGCGCATGGCTGTGACTCTGAGTCCAGGTTCTGCCCTTCCTTGTCTCCAGGGCTCCTTCCTGGTCTAAGATTTTATTGCTTCAAGTACGTTTGCAAGTGTTGTGTCACTTTTCTTCTCATCCCCTGACTGACTGCAGGTCTCTCTGCCCCAACAAACTCCTGGGTTAATAGCTTCCACTCCTTGGGGAGATTAGCACATCATCTTCCAAGGACACAGAACCACAGGCACGTGTCCCTCTTATCCTGTGTGGATTGCTGTGTGAACATCCCTGTCTGCACAGGCTAAGCACAGGGAGAATAGAGCTGAAGCCTGGGACTCCTTGAGGAGAAGGAGCCTGGCTTACAGTCTGTTAAGGTCTTCCCAGGAAGACCAAGCAGTCCTCAGCTCCAGGGGACTGAAGAGAAGACAAAAAGAGGCTGAGGAAATCCAGAAAGTAAAATGCAAACTCTACTCCATTCACATTGTCTCAAACATTTGTCAGGAAGAAAGCAGAAAGCCCTGACACTAAAAGAAAGCCAAATCTCATTTTGTCTTCTTCAAAATGAAATAGAATTCAGAGGGAGATTCATTCTTGCCCCCACCTGCTCATCCACTCCCACCCCATATCATTAGTCACCAGAAGCCTTTTATGCTGCATAAAATATGGCCCAGGAGACATCATGCCCATGAACTCATGAGCATATATTTTTATCTATTTTATAGGGTTCTAAGGAATTCTATTTTCATGGAGTAAAAAATGTCATTTATAGGCCCTGTCCAGTTGGCTCAGTGGCTCATAGGCCTGGCGTGCAGGAGTCCCGGGTTTGATTCCCGGCCAGGGCACACAGGAGAAGCGCACCCATCTGCTTCTCCACCCCTTCCCCTCTCCTTCCTCTCTGTCTCTCTTTTCCCCTCCCACAGCCGAGGCTCCATCAGAGCAAAGTTGGCCCGGATGCTGAGGATGGCTCCATGGCCTCTGCCTCAGGTGCTAGAATGGCTTTGGATGCAATAGAGCAACGCCCCAGATGGGCGGAGCATCACCCCCTGGTGGGCATGCCGGGTGGATCCCGTAGGGCACATGCAGGAATCTGTCTGACTGCCTCCCCGTTTCCAACTTCAAAAAAATACAAAAAAAAATTTTTTTTTAATGTCATTTATAAAAACTATACAAATGATCTATTAAATCTTCTTCCCTCACCTTTCCAATGGTTGTTTCTTCCACTCTGAGTTGCTTGGATCAGTTGCAACAAATGCTAAATGTTTTGTCCCAAACAGAAGCCGTCTCTTACTCAGCTGGCTGTTACCCAGGTCAACATGTGAGTCAAATCATGTCCCACGATAAAGAATAGCTTTCTGTGGAAATTGCCCCACATGACAGCTTTAAGCAAATATTTATCCTAAGTTTTCATCGTGGCTCAGGTGTGTGTTTTGGGAGGATATCAGAAGCACCCCAAGGGCATGGCTGTTCCACCCCAAGTCCCTCGGTCTGTGTTTACACTCCCATTGCAAGGCTGAAAGTAGATGTGAGGCAAAGGGTAAGATTTGAGAACAATCTCATTCTTCATCCCATGGTGGGGAACAAGGGTAGTAGACAGGCAGAGTGGCCAGTGCTCACCTTTCTCACACACCAACCCTTGTGTTTCATGAGTAATCATCAACACAGATGGCTGGGCTGTCTCTCTACCCTTAGCCATAACTGGGTACAGATGAAGATTCACAGAGACATCTATAGGTCACACTTGGAACTGGAATAAAATTAAAAATGGTATGTTTTCTAAATGGGTCCCTACTTTAATTTGGATGAGCCCATCAAATACTTAAGTCAATTTATTGAGAGTTCTTTGGACTAAATTAAGCAGAAAACAATTTGTCGTTTGTTTATCAGTGCGCAAGTTATTCAGTGTGGGAAGAAAAGAAAATCGATATTTGTTGAGCATTCACCACATGGCAAGCCCTGCACTGGGTACTCTTATGTTCAAATGTCACTTAATTTCACAATGGAGTTCTGAGAGAAGCAGTACTCTATCCACTTTATAGACAAACACAACTCAGAAGTGTTAAGTGACCTGCCCACCGTTCCACTGGGATGGAACCGAGTGGAAGAGCTGGGTTCAAAACTAGATCTATGGGAGGTGGGAACCCACCCTCTTCCCAGTACCCTGATCAGCCAGAGCTTTCAAAGGCATGAACTTACTATACACAGGGCTATGCAAAATTAAGTACTTGTTATAAGGCTGTCATTATTGGATGGGTAAAAAAGAAAGAAAAAAAAACAAACAAACAGGATCTTGGTCAACTCCCAACTGCAGATTACCAGGAGAAAAATAACTAAAAGTCTGATCCGGTTTAAACTTTGGTCCAATACAAAGTTTAAAGTTCCTTGGGTTAATACTCTATCTATCTAGAAAAAGTCCTTGGTGATTTTTTGGTCTTTCCTGTCCCTTCTTGATTCCTCTCCAAGATGACATCTAAGAGCTGAATTGTTGTCCTGAAAGTTTGCAGCCTCGTGGTGGGTGGGATCAGGGACCTCGATTGTGACATCCTCTAGCTAGCTCCCTTGCCTACAAGCCCTAGTCATTTGTCCTTTCAGTTGCTGTTGCTCAGCTAAGATCTGCTGCCCCTGCTGCTTGTAGCTTTCCTCTGGTTCCTCTTTGAGCTTGGCCAGAGCCCAGTGCCGCCCCTGGCTCCCTAGAAGCATCATCTGAACTCTTATTGGGTGTCTTGCTGGAGTCTCTGCGGTCTTCTTACAGATCTCATCTGGGCTTCAGACCAGTGCTGTCTTGAGCTAAAGGGCAATTATTTTCTCTCTCCATCTTGCCTCCCCCAGACATACAGCCTTACACACTCACCCACCCCCACACACACACCCACACACACACCTGTGCCAGGGCCTCACTTAGCCCTCTGGCAGGCATGCAAGCCAAAGCCATAAGCATTGTCAAGTTCCTCCCAGATACAGTGGTACCTCTAGATACCTTTAGGGCGATATGGAAGCTAGGTGAGACCTCTAGAGCAGGGGTCGGGAAACTTTTTGGCTGAGAGAGCCATGAATGCCACATATTTTAAAATGTGATTCTGTGAGAGCCATACAACGACCCATGTACATTACGCATTATCCAATAAAAATTTAGTGTTGTCCCGGAGGACAGCTGTGATTGGCTCCAGCCATCCACAACTATGAACATGAGCTGTAGGAAATGAATGGATTGTAATACATGAGAATGTTTTATATTTTTAACGTTATTATTTTTTTTATTAAAACTTTATGAGCCAGACGCAGCCATCAAAAGAGCCACATCTGGCTCACGAGCCATAGGTTCCTGACCCCTGCTCTAGAGACTGAATTCAGGTTCTCCCTCTCTGCCCACCTGAGCCACAATCCCGCTCTTATTCTTCTGTGGCTGCTTCTTGTTCCAGCATCAGCATAGAGTATCCAGTCAATTATTTGGACTTCTGCATCCACTCTGCAGTCTACTCATCTACACGGCCTACCCTCAAAAAGGTGGGTCTTAATATTTTTATACAAGACAAAAATAATTATCAAGAGTGGCTTTCAGAGGAGGAGATGGAGTGAGGGACAACCTAAAAGATGATGATCTGTGAATGGAAAGCTTTGTGGAAGGGGAGATGGAGAGGGCCTGCTTAATTTTGCCTTGACAATAGATTTAACAAAAGTGTTGGGAGGAGGGCAAGGGCACGTGTTCTTTCTACTTGTTAGAGCATTTTTTCTTCTTATTTAAATTTTTATCTTTGTTTTAGTGCCACCTCCTTCTATGAGTGCTGTGGTAGTCTGGTCACTGCAGACCCACTGGGCCAACGTAGAGATGAGCTTCAGTTTAGGGCCAGCCTCTGCTACAGCCGCCTCCACTTCCCTCTCCTGTCTGTCCTCCCCTGCTCTGTGCATGCTCAGAGCCCTCAGAGAAGAGGCCACTGTATTGGGCATGCCCCTACTCTGCCAACTCACCTTGAACCTCCATAACTTTGACACCAAAAGGTGTATTTTGTGCCTGGAAAATCTGGAATACAACTTTGATTGTCCTATTTGAGCTACCACATATCTAATTTCAAGTACTTAAATCTTGCCTGGGCTAGGTAGTTCAGTTGCATGGTCCTGACATGCCAAGGGTTTGATCCTCTGTCATAGCACATACAAGAATCATCCAATGAATACATACATAAGTGAAGCAACAAATCAATGTTTCTCTCTCTCTCTCTCTCTCTTTCTCTCCTCTCTCCTTTCTCCTCTCTCTCTCACACACTCAGATCAATAACAAAAACAAATAGTTAAATATTTTTCTGTGGAACAAATTGCAAAATACCAGATGTATAAATGTCCAGTATTAGAAAATGTCTCTTGAAAAAGGAACCCTCATCCACTGTTGGTGGGAATGTAAAGTAGTACAACCATTATGGAAGAAAGTATGGTGGTTCTTCAAAAAACTGAAAATAGAACTACCTTATGACCCAGCAATCCCTCTACTGGGTATATATCCCAAAAACTCAGAAACATACGTAAAGACACATGCAGCCCCATGTTCATTGCAGCATTGTTCACAGTGGCCAGGACATGGAAACAACCAAAAAGCCCATCAATAGATGACTGGATAAAGAAGATGTGGCACATATACACTATGGAATACTACTCAGCCATAAGAAATGATGACATCGGAACATTTACAGCAAAATGGTGGGATCTTGATAACATGATACGAAGCGAAATAAGTAAATCAGAAAAAAACAGAAACTGTATTATTCCATACGTAGGTGGGACATAATAGTGAAACTAAGAGACATTTATAAGAGTGTGGTGGTTACGGGGGGGAGGGGGGAATGGGAGAGGGATAGGGGGTGGGGAGGGGCACAAAGAAAACAAGATAGAAGGTGACAGAGGACAATCTGACTTTGGGTGGTGGGTATGCAACATAATTGAACGACAAGATAACCTGGACTTGTTATCTTTGAATATATGTATCCTGATTTATTGATGTCACCCCATTAAAAAAAAATAAAATTATATAAAAATAAAAAAAATTTAAAAAAAAAAGAGAAAAAAAAAAAAAAAAAAGAAAATGTCTCTTTTTTCAAAATGTAACTTTTAATTTTATTAATCAAATGTTTCCAAGCATGTCCAACCTTGTATGACTGCCTTGGTTTAAATACCCAATTAAAATAGTTCCAACCATCATGGAAAGATCAGATTGCTCCTTCTCAGGGGTTCAAGTTCCACTGTCACCTCCCACCTAAAACATCTGTTCCCACTAAGCTCTTGGTGTTACTTAGCATCTCACCACTCGAAACCAGCGCTCTATCTGAGCCCCATCTCCCTTGTTCTCATCCAGTTGCTTCATTTTCCCCAAACTCAAGAATGTTGTAAATGTCATATTTTTACCAATTTGGGGAATTCATTCATTCATTCATTCATTCAATATTTACTGAGCACCTACTACAGATGAGGTGCTGAACCCTGAGAATTCAGCAGCAAACAAAAGAGACAAAACTCTCTGCCCTCATGGAGCTTGCATTCCAGGGGAAACCCTCAGATGGTAAAGTCAATAAATAAGACACTCTCTAGTGTGTCTGGTGATAATGAGTACATGGAGGAAAGTACAGCTAGAAAGGGGATGCAGCATTCTGGGAGGAAAGAGTTGATTTTTTAAAAAGAAGAACCTAGAAATCTTCGCTAAGGAGACTTTACATGGAATTTACAAGTCAGTCACCAAGGAGGGGCTGGAGAGAGTCATGGCTCTATTTGGAGGGAGGATGTCCGGGCAAAGGGAGCAGCAAGCACAAAGCTCTGTGGGAAAAATAGCAGGAGGCTAGTGTGGGTGCAGAAGGAACAATTCAGAAAGAGCCTAGGTGTGATCAAAGAGGTTGGAAGTAATTATGCAAGTCAGTAGATCAGTGTGGCAATGTCAGCTTTGACTCAGTAAATTAGAAAGCCAATTAATTACTAAAAGTGGCAAAGAGATGGAACAGAATGAAGAATTTGGAAACCACAATAATAACCCAACTATTGACCCAACATCAGGAAGATGGTAAAGGGTGCTTATGGGTTATGGGTATATATTGAAGGTCCGCCACAGAGTTTGCTAATGAATCAAATGTAAATATAAAGATATGAAAGGAACCAGGATGAAACCAAGGTTGTCAGCTTGTGCAACTAGAAAGATGGAGTTACCATTCACTGAGATGGGGGAGAAGAGTAATAACTTGGTTTAGGAAAGAACGTCCAGTTGGTTGTCCAGCGTGGGGTTTCCCCCTGGCTGTGTCTCTCCAGAGCTCCAGTCTCTGGCCTTGTTACCAGACTCCTCTCTCTCCACATTCTTTGCCTCCACCCCCTTCCAGAATTCCAAATGTCCACTTTGAGCTGCTGAACTAAAAGCTCCAAGATTCTTGTTTTACATTCTGTGCCAATGAACAATTCAGTTCTTCCCATGTGAGGAAAAAAAAACTGAAGAAAGCAAATTCTGGGGCAAACTGAGTACAAGAAATGTCAGTTTTATTTCAAGTTTACAGCAAAGGGCTGAGTCTTCTGAGCAAGCCGAATCAAAGAATTCTCTTGTGAGAAACGTTTATGGAAAAGAAGAAAATAAAATGGGGGGGGGGGGAAGAAAAGGATGCAAAGGGGGAAGAAGAAGTTACAAGAAGGAAGACAGGGAGAGACTGACTAAATAAAAGCCTGGTTGAAGATTGTGAGCTCTGCACTGTCAGTAGGTGTGTGGCTAACCAACTTTCTAGGTGAGGTTCTCCTCTCAGTAACGTCTGTCCAGCATTTGATCAGTAATGCTATTTACTCCCCACAACAGGCCTAGTTCTTTGTAAACTATGTAAGAACAGTTCTGTTCCAGCTGTATTTGGGACCATGTTCTTCCTCTCTTGTTTCCTTTCTTTCTATCCATAACCAATAAACCCCACCAGGTTTTTTTTTTGTTTTTCTTTTTCCTAGAGATGAGTAATGCCCATTCACTACAAGATGCAGAATGACAACTATTTCTTTGTGTCTTGCCATTTCTTTCTTCTATCACGTTATACTCTAAAGCAGTGTTTTTCAACCACTAGTCTGCGGACTGGTTGATGATCCACCAGAAATTCCATGCCAGTCCACAAAAGAGTTAACCATCCTGCTACTGTGTGAAGATTATAGACCCAATGATTTTAGTTGAATTCACTTATGCTCAGGGTGACTGCCACTTATCAGCCTGTATCATTAATGAAAATACTGTTGAGGTTGTCTTAATTATCTTTGAAACTTGTAGGCTCTTTGAACAACCTTTGGCACTGAGCAGAGAATTTACAAATCATGAGCTATAGACAAAAAGCATTTGGACAAACTTATGTGGGATTTAATGCATGGTACGTGTGGAGTTCAGAAATCAAGCACCAGCTTGTACCGTGTTGCACTGTTATGCACAATAAGATAAAACTTTGTGCTTGTTTTTGGCCAGCTCGGTCCCCGGTCACCAAGTGTGAAAAGGTTAAGAGCCACTGTTCTAAAAGAAAGGTTTTCACTGACATCATATTATGGGATGATAATTGGTATCACTGCCTTCCAGCTTGCTTTACTGTGCACTGGGCTTCACATGCTGTGGGCTTTAGTTTGGCTAGGAGAACAATGAAAGTGCCCAGATCTCAGAGAACCAATCTTTTTTTATCTGTTGGTTGGTCTTTTTAATTTTAATTTTCCATTACAGTTTACAGTCAATACTATTTTGCATTATTTTCAAGTGTACAGCATAGTAGTTAGACAATCATATATTGTACTTTACACAGTGTTCCCCCTGATATTCCCAGCACCCACCTGACACCATACATGTTATTACAGTATTATTGACTACGTTCCCTGTGCTGTACTTTACATCCCCGAGACTGTCTTGTAACGACCAATCTGTACTCCTTAATCCCTTCACCTTTCTCAGTTTCCCAATCCCCTCCCTTCAGTCTGTATCTATGAGTCTGTTAGTTTTGTTTTTTTATTTATTTTGTTTAGATTCTACATATAAGTGAAATCATATAGTATTTTTCTTTCTTAGAAACCCAGTATTGCTGGCATCATTTTATTTAAACTTTCTACTAAACAGAGTTTCTAATATAAGCAAAAAGTAAGCAAACTCATAGGATGAGCTTCCACAGATACCTCACCTCGTGTCAACATTTATCAGCTCTGGCTGATTGTATTTCCTCTATATCCCCACTCAGTTTTCTTCTTCTTGTATTATTTTGAAGCATATCCCAAAGATTATATAATTTCAACTGCAAATTTTCCACTTATGTATCGCTAAGCCGTAATGTTGATTTTTTTATATATAAACTCAACACCACTGTCACAATTTAAAATATAACAATAATTTCTTGATATCATTAAATTCCCAGTAAAAGCTTAAATTTACAACTGCCTATAGATGTCATAACTTTATTGTATAGTGTGTTTGCTTGAATCAGTATCCATGAAAAGTATGTATGTTGTGATTGATTGGTGATCTTTATAGGTATTCTTTCTCTCTCTCTCTCTCTCTCTCTCTCTCTCTCTCTCTCTCTTTCTCTCCTTGCATCTGTTTGTGGAAACAACAAGGTTTTCAGTCCTATAGAATTTTCCACGCTGGCCAGATAGCTCAGTTGCTCAGTTGGTTAGAACATCGTCCCAAAGCACAGAGGTTGCTGATTTGATACCCAGTCAGGGCACATACAGGAGCAGATTGCTGTCTCTCCTCTCTTCCTCTCTCTCTCTCTCTCTCTCTCTCTCTCTCTCTCTCAAATCAATACAATAAACATAAAATTTTAAAAAAGAATTCCCCATGCTCTGGATATTACTCATCATTCCCTCCGCCCATGATATGATTTACCATGTACTTCCTATAAGTTGGTAGGTAGATCTAGACATTGCTGGCTGGTTTTAAAATCACATTTGCAGCTTACTTTAGTACTATTTGTTATGAAATCTGTTTCTCAGAAGTGTTGCATTTGTCAAACTTTCACATTTTCTAAATCTAACAACATTATTTTAAAGTAAAAGACACTTGGTAGTTTTATTCCAAAAAGAGCTAACCAAATCAAATATTAATTAACAAAATTATTATTTAAAAACAAAAAACTGCCGGTAATGTTTGGCATGAAAATCATACTAAAAATTGTCCCGAATCTGGTCTGGAGCAGAACTTTTTGCATAGTATAAGTCACAATCTCCTCTGGGAAATAATTGGCATTGCTTTTAAAATGCTTGAGCAATTTTCTGATAGACTTAAATGAGATTAAGGACTTCTGGGAAGCTAGGGTTACCCACCCAGCTGACTGGCTAACCTAATAACTTTTATACAGACATTATTTTTCTTTTTGTGGGTATATCCAGTTTAACAATGATTAACCATTCCCTTTTCCTATCAAATCCCTGAGAGAATCTTGAAACAACACTCTTAAAAGTCTCATCCCTGTGGCTGGCTGGAAATAAAGTTTTGGCCAGACTTACAATCCATTAATCTAAAAAGTTGTTTTAAAAAACATTTAGAAGAAATACTGAATTTCTTTTATGACTATTACTTTGAATGGCCAAGAAAATGTATTGAAAGGTATTAAATGTACACACACAAGTCCTTAAATATAAGAAAAATGGGTTTCTTTGAAATCTCTAAGCACCTTGATTTGGCTAATGGAGAGAAATTTCTTCTTTGGATAACATAATTCAAACTTAGCTGCTATCATGGAGTAAAAGATCTTCCTTTAGGTTCTTTCTATGAGCAAAGTGCTGCCTTGGACGTGGGATCCAATTGCTTTGAGGAAACATCTCTTGATAAGTGGTTTAACATCATGATTTAATTATTGTATCAAATGCATCAAGGATAATCTATGGCAGGGGTCAGAAACCTATGGCTCGAGAGCCAGATGTAGCTCTTTTGATGGCTGCATCTGGCTCGCAGACAAATCTTTAATGAAAAAAATAATAACGTTAAAAATATAAAACATTCTTATGTATTACAGTCCATTTCCTACCACTCTTGTTCATGGTTGCGGGTGGCTGGAGCCAATCACAGCTGTCCTCCGGGACAACACAAAATTTTTATTGGATAATGCATAATGTACATGGGTCATATGGCTATCATGAAATTATATTTTAAAATATGTGGTGTTCATGGCTCTCTCAGACAAAAAGGTTCTTGACCCCTGGTCTATGGACTTTAATGAGTCTAAAGTTGAATTGGTAAGAAGTGAATTTCCCTTCTGCATTTTTTAAAAGACATGTATCTCAATGGGAAGAAAAAGTTGAATGCTTGGATAAAAGCTTAAACTTGATCATAAATAAAAAAAATTGAATAAAAATATAATTAAGAGAATAGATTACACTGGGGAACAATTTTTTTTTCATTTTCTGTTGCATGAGGTTTTAGAACTATTTCTATATACTTCTGCACCGCTGATTCCAAATCTGAAATCTATTTTTTGGTGCATGCTCTAATTTTTATGCAATTTTAATTTCTTTTTGTTACAGTTAATGGCATGCATTGGTTTTTAAATTGGAGTAAAAAGGCAACGACACTTGGATTGAACATAACTACAAGGCAATTAATGTTTTACAAACATCATCACTTTTACATAATTGTAGTTGTTTTTAAATGTAAAAAATAATTATCTGATAAAAACACCCTCTTATTTTGTTTTAAGATTGAATCATGGCTTCTTCAAGTAGGAGTAAATGTAAGAATAGTCCTGACACCTTCTGTTATATATGTGGCTGTTACACACTTCATCATCAAAGGCACAATATTTCATCATTTGTGACACGTGCATAAATTGCCTATTTTCAAGTTTCCCTTGGCGATCAAGACAAGAATTGGGCTTCTCATATTGTGTGTCATAATTGTGAGGAAATGCTTCATGACTGGACAAAAAGAAAACACAAAGGAATGCCTTTTGGTATTCTATTGATTTGGTGTGAACCTAAGGACCACAGCAGTGACTCTTATTTCTGTGGTCCATACAAAGGGCATCAGCAAGAAAAAATGGCATATGATCACATATCCTAATATTCCTTCAGCAATATGACCTATCCCACACTCTGAGACACTACCAGTTCCAGTTTTCAATGGTTTTATTTCTTCTAAGGATGAAGAAAGTGAACATGATGATCAAGTGTATTTTGATAAGATGCATGAGGAAATGGTTGTTGAATCTGAAAGATCTTCTTCTGATGCCAAGCAGTCATTAACCCCTCAGCAGTTTAGCCAACCTGAAGTGAATGACTTAGTAAGAGATTTGGGCCTATCAAAGAAAGCAGCTGAGTTATTAGCCTCCAGTCTTCAAGAAAAGAATGTACTTCACCAGTCAGCTAAAGTATCCTATTTCAGGAAGTGTGAACAAATTTTTGTGGACTTTTTTCCCAAAGACAAACACTTTGTTTACTGTCATGATATCAGTAGTCTTCTCAGCCAGCTAGGTATTACCACTTACAGTCCAACAGAATGGTGGCTATTTCTTGACAGTTCTAAACGGAGTCTGAAATGTGTTCTCCTACACAACGGTAATGTTTATGCAGCGGTTCCAATTGGCTGTTCAACTCATCTGAGAGAAGATTATAATGACATAAAAATTATACTCAACTTTCTGAAGTATGTGGAGCATAACTGGATTATTTGTGTGGATCTTAAAATGGTAAATTTCCTGCTAGGACAACAGAGAGGTTTTATGAAGTATTCTTGCTTTCTGTGTTTGTGGGACAGCCGAGCTCAGGAGAAACACTGGACACAGAAGGAGTGGCTGAAACGTGAAGCTATGGAAGTAGGGATGCAAAATATTGTGAATGAACCTGTAGTAAATTGAGACAAGATCATTTTTCCCCCACTTCACATCAAACTTGGCTTAATGAAGCAGTTTGTTCAGGATTTGAATAGAGAAAGTGAATGCTTTCAACATATTATTTCTGCCTTTCCTGCCTTGTCTTTCGAGAAGATAAAAGCAAGTGTATTCGACGGACCTCAAATTTGAACCCTCATACGTGATGAAGAATTGGCCAGGAAGATGAATAAGGAGGAGAAAGCAGCATGGCAGTCTTTTGTGGCAGTTAAAAAGAACTTCCTTGACAACAAAAAAGCAGAAAACTATGAACTTCTGGTTCAAAGGATGCTGTTGGCTTTCCGCGACATTGTATGTAACATGCGCATTAAGATTTACTTCCTGAATAATCACTTTGATAAGTTTCCCGAAAATCTCAGAGCTGTTAGTGATGAGCAGACTACTGCTGGAGCATCAAACGAGATTGTCCTCAACAAGTACACAAACGCAAGAGCTACAAATGCAAATTTTTGCCTGAATAGAATTTAAATAAGTTTTGTGCGAATTTTATGATTAAAATAAGTGTTTTAATATGTTCTATTTTGAAATTTTAGACAAGTTTTGATGCAATCATATCTTTTAGTATATTAGTGTATTTATTGCATTATATAAATTATTATATTTTCACAAAGATGATGCCCAAGAAGACATTCTGCTTTATTATGTTAAACTAACTGTTGAAAATTTTACAATAAGATGAAAACCTAAAATCTTGAATTGCAAAAAAAACTGTAGCTTCAGAGAAAAACTAATGTCAGATTTAAGATCAGCACAGTTAAATTAGGTAAGAACGAGTGTTTTTGTGGATGCAACAAAAATTTTGTTCCCCAGTGTTATATATAATATGAATTTTAGGAAATTATTTTATCATCATATCTGTACAATAATTATATTGATATTATCTGAAAACTCTTTTAGTTTTCAAAGAAACATATACAAGGTTTCAGATGTATATATTACAATGGAGCTGAACCCATATTCCTAAGGCTGGATTGTGCCAAATGGCTCAAATGGCTCTAAATCACACCTGCAGACCTGGAGGTCTGAGAGGAGCTACCGAGAGCAGGTTGGGCTTAACTCGGTCCTCAAAAGGTGATCAGTAAGTGTTATTGCACTTGAACTTCAGTTTGCCCACAACTACCCAAAATGTTCTGTGGGACAGGAATAAATACATCCAGTTTATGAATACCTGGGAACCTAGTGCTAAACAATGTGGTATTGTAGCCACACTCCTAATGGAGATCTGGCTCCTGTGGGTTCTCACTCTCAGATCCATCACAAACACAGTCTGGGCCTTCCCAGACACATCAGTTATAAGATGCCTAGTAGGGTGACCAAGTGAATAGATCCCAGGGACGTGAAACTTCCAGCACTAAAACTGGGAAAGTCCCAGGCAAGCTAAGAGGAGTCAGTCACCCTAGTTCCAAAAGAAATAAATACCAAACACCATAGAACAAGAGTGGAAAAAACATAAGCCTTCAGAGCCCTAGAAAACATGCTTCTTCGCACACATGCCAAACCTCATGGTTTCATGGTATGAGAAACTCTCATATCTCTCATCCACAGGAAACAGCTTCTCAAGGTCTTCAGCTGTCCGCAAAGGGCAGGAGCAGGTTCCAAAGCACCTCTCACCACAGCCCCTGCTAAGGGGTCAGTGCTGGTGCTGATCTCCCTCTGTGGTTTAACTGTGCTCTTTCTGAAGCTTGGTGGGTTTGTCCCAGCATGACCCAGGCCATCTCTAAGCTCAGTTTTCCCCTACAGACATCTGTCAGAGGAGCAAGCAGCTTTGCCACAGCTCCTTTTAGATGGCTGTGGCAAGAAATATGTCACAGTGTCCAGGAGAGAGTACCATCTTCAAGCCTTTTCTTTAGAGAAGTCTAAAAATCCCCATTTGACAAAGATTTAAGAACTTTATGCATAAAAAAAGTGACATCCTTTTTTTTCTTCTTTTTTCCTTTTTATTTTTTAAGCGAGAGGAGGGGATAGAGAGAGACTCCCACATGTGCGCCAACTTGGATCCACCCAGCAACCCCCATCTGAGGCCAATACTCAAATCAATGGAGCTATCTTCAGCGCCTGGGGCTGACACTGGGACCAACTGAGCCACTGGCTGGAGGAGGGGAAGAGGCAGAGAAGTGGGAGGGGGGAGAGAGGGGGAAAGAAGCAGATGATCACTTCTCAGGTGTGCCCTGATCAGGGATCAAACCCAGGACATCCACACACCGAGCTGACAATCTATCCACGGAGCCAAACCACCAGGGCCATCCTTTGCTTTCAATGCTATTTTCCTCCACACACTGTGTAATTTTTAGAGTCTATATCTGGAGCTCCTGGCACATTTCTCTGCCCTTTTGCAGGCACACACTCAGAAGAAGCTACATCTGGGTGGGTCTCCTGCCCTTCAATTCAGCAACATCTCAGTTCTGATCCAAGAGTCTGTTTCTCTCTCCCAAGATCAAAAGGCTGTGTTTCGTGTTTTCAAGTTATCCACAAAGAAATGTGTGTGTGTGTGTGTGTGTGTGTGTGTGTGTGTGTGTGTGCGCGCGCGCGCACATGCGCGCAGGGATGAATACCTTTAAGGCTTTCAATATTACTAGATGTGTCTCATGAGCAAGGTTAATTTCTAGTGAAAGAGAGTGGAGGAGAATTAGATTTGTGGTTGGATATACATTGCTGAAAGGAATACAACTAAAAAATGCCATCAAAGCATGTGGACAGGAGAGCAATTTTTTCAAGATGCTAGAAGCTGAAAGGCTATGAGACAAATCTGCAAGCAAAGACCCGGGGAGACCTTGGAGCTATAAGGTATCTTTTACCTATCATAGTATTTGACTATTATAGAAAAAAAGATATGCACAGAAAAACAATGGCTATATTAGTGTCTAAGAGACTTCATTGATATATTCCATTCCCTTCAGTGAAACCCTTTTAGAGTGTAAAGAGGCAGCCTTGGCTGAGGATCAATTACTCCTATGGTAGATATCTTCAGTATCAGAGCTCCAGATGCACTTTCCACACTCCCCGTCCTGCTCTGTCTGGAAGGAGGGTGACCTCTGCACTTCTATCTCCTTTTTTCCTCTACCTTCTAGTTGTATTCAGCTACTGGGAGGCACTTGGAAGAACTGGGTAAGAAACATGAGGATAGGAGGAGAAGAAGGCAGAATGAGATCAGAGGTCCTTCCTTGTATGAGCAAGAGTTGGCAGTGGCCTCAGCCCCATCCCTAGCACAACTCCATCTATCTCCCAGGGTTCTGGTAGCTTTTCCTTCCCTCTGCTCCTTGGAGCCTATGGTGAAGACTCCCATATGTTGCTAGTGCTAAAGGTACTTTACCATCTTCTGTTGATTTCCCTTAAACCCACGTACACCCTTATAAATAGCCTCTTTGTTAAACTCTCCTAATAAGCTTCTTCTGAGTATACCTACTGTTTCCTCTTGGGCCCTTGACTGATACCCTCTTTGTATCAAGTGTACTACTAGTCTCCACTGCAGCAAAAGTATAAAGACCAATGGCAAGCAAGTGAGCAACAATGCGGAGAGGTAAGATAGGACTGCTTTCTTACTCTTTCCCACCCATAATTCCCACTCACAAATAAACAAGTGAGAAAGCAATTGAGGGGCAGGTTGGTAATAAACAAGGGCTAAAGGGAATCCTGAAATTTTGTCCCATGATCTTGAGTTCCTAGACCTACTGACCTCTGGATAAAAGATCCAGAAGAGCTTTCTTCATGCTTTTGAAAGTACAGTTAAAAGGTTCTTCTGAAATTATTATTTTGCTGACCTTCAAAAAGCTGGCTAACTATCCCTTTTCCTAATAGAAGAGTGCATCTGGGTTTCTCTTACTGTCATAATCAGAACTGAGGGAGACAGCCAGACAAACTGAGAAGGCCGAAACCATATGGAGAAAAGTGAGACTTTCAGAGTCTGAGAAGATCATCATGGCTTGAGGATTATTATTTTAAGAAAAGAGATATAAGTGTAGGAAGTGGGGCTAAAAAAAAAGTCATCCTCAAGGAGAAAAGACAAGGAAGACACAGTGAGTGCTCCCGAGGCCCAGAGAGCAGGTGTCTCCCAGGCAGAACGAGCAGGCAGTTGGCAGAGATCCTCACTGGCAGCAGTTGGTGGGATCAGTGCAGGCACCTGGTCAGCAGTGGAGACAGTCAGCAGCTGAGGTCATTTTCCCAGAGGGGACTCAGTCCCTGGAAAACAAGATCAAAATGACTAAAACTCATCCTAGTAGAGCCAACAAAGACAGGCTCAGAGAGAGTCTGGGCTCCTCATCAACCCCATGATTAAAGACGTCATTATATCCCCACTTCTGAACAAGCAAAGCCTACAACAGGTCAGGAAACCAACTGCCAGAAACAGAGGAATAGAAATAAAGCAAATATTGCATCTAAAATAATGTGTCATCAATAAGGTTAGTGTTGAAATATATTCTTCTATGCTGCCTGGGGGGAGGGGGATCCATAATATGAAAGAGTTCTTTAGGAAGTCTTTACAAAAACAAACAGTATTGTCATCTTGTTTTCAGAGTGTAAGTAAAATTACACGAAGCCTAACAGTTCTCCAAATATGACATATCAAAGAGCAAAGGAAAGGAATGAATTCCTCTCAGAAATGAGACCAGGTATTTTCTATGCACTTCACAAGTGAGAAAGCAAGATTCTGCATTCCTATTTTTTTCTTTTCTTTTTTTTTTTTTTTTTTTGTATTTTTCTGAAGCTGGAAACAGGGAGGCAGTCAGACAGACTCCCACATACGCCTGACCAGGATCCACCCAGCATGCGCACCAGGAGGCGATGCTCTGCCCATTTGGGGCGTCGCTCTGTTGCATCCAGAGCCATTCTAGCACCTGAGGCAGAGGCCATAGAGCCATCCTCAGCGCCCGGGCCATCTTTGCTCCAATGGAGCCTTGGCTGCGGGAGGGGAAGAGAGAGACAGAGAGGAAGAAGAGGGGGAGGGGTGGAGAAGCAGATGGGCGCTTCTCCTGTGTGCCCTGGCTGGGAATCGAACCCGGGACTCCAGCACGCCAGGCCAATGTTCTACCACTGAGCCAACTGACCAGAGCCCTATTTTTTTCTTTATGTCAAATAGTTCTTCCTTTGTCTCCTCAAATTGGCAGTCAAATATAGTTAGGATGGTGGTCAGCGAGCAGTGGAAGTTGAAGCAGTGAGCAGTTGTAGAAAATATACATAAAACAGGTTTGTGGCAAAAAAATAAGAAAAGTCAAAAGGATTTACTGATTGAAGATAGAAGATGATATAGGCTCCTAAACAAGCATGACTTTTAGTCATGGTGAAAAGAAAGAGCAAGAGTGAAAGACTTGAAGGGTCTCACTCTTTAAAATGAAAGGAAATTTGAGAATTTGATTTTTTTGAGTAGTCTAACCTTAACCATCACTGTTATATTATCATAAAGAGTTGAAAATGAATGGAGTAACCTATTTTATGTTGACTTTGTATTAACATGAAGACAGTGCTTGTGTTGACCAAAAACAATTTTTCCCCATATTACTTAAATTTTTCCTCTTTACTGAAAATTTTAATTTAAACATATATACTAAATTATGTATTTATATATGTGTGTGTAATATATAATAATACATACATATGTTTATATAAATATATCATAAATCAACATATATTATCTATATACACATTTATTAATATAGAAAATGTATATATACATCTCCACCAACTCAGATGTATATGGGTATATAAACATTCAAATTATTCATCCACTCATGGAAGAGTATTTAGCTATTGTATTCAAGACCCTGTGCTTGATGCTGGGAATTCAGAGGTGGATAACATAGCTTCTCTATCACAAGTTAGCAGGAAAAGGTGAATGATTCAATATATCAAATTAAGATACAATGTGACAAATGCTATAAGAGAACAATATAACTAATAGTTAGGTACCCAGTGCCCACATAGCACCTTATATATACAATTATTGAAGCTCATGATACATTCTTCTGTCCAGAATCATTACATGTGTTCTATCACAGTGCTCAGCAAATCTTTCTGTTTTAATAACAATTAAATAATGTTGTGAAAGTTTTCTGAAAAAATATAAATTGCAACACAAATACAGACAGCTGTTTTTGTTCATCAAATAGAGTTGAAAATAGAGAAACCCATTTAAAATAACACCATTTAAAGATTAAAGAGTGCCAACTCTTTAAAAAAATAATAATAATAGCACTGAGACAAAAATAATAGCATATTAATATGTCGTGGCAAAATAAATCAAGATGAACCAAAGTCCATTGAAGACCTAATGATCAGATTTTAAATGATTACTCCCTTTGAAACCCATTCTCATTCCCAGGGAAACTGAAATATTCATTATCCTAATAATTTGTTATGATAAAAAAAACTTAAATAAATCACCACTTTCAGGTTTTACTGAGGCTTTCCATTTGTCCAACACGGCGGGCAAGAAAGTGGCAGCTGAGCTCTGTCGATGAGAAACCAATTTGGATTCGACTGATATGAAAATTAAACTACTGTAGTGTATCAGAATGTGGTGAAGTGCTTTTAAATCTTAGCCTTAGTGATTTATTGAAAAGAAGGAAGTGACTCATTGGAAAGGCGGAAGTAGAGAAAAGAGCAGCAAAAGGAGTTAATGGTGATGAAAAATGAAAGAAAGGATCGTGAAGCCAGCTAAGTCCCCCCTCCTTCAGGGTTGCACCTGTGTTTTATTGCACTAAAAGCGGGAGCACAAAAGCTGGATTTATTTTGTTTTCTTCTTTCTCTTTCGTAGGTATAAGGGGGAAAGTGATCAGAAAAAGAGAAAGTAAGATAGTAGAAACAAGGAGAAAGAGTTGTGAGTAAAAATAAAAGAACTGGTCAGGAAGAGCAGGGGAAGAAAAACAGAAACCTGAGAATTTACAAAAGGAGGGAGAAAAATCAGAGAAACAGCCAGAAATTAGACGAAATAGATCCCTTTGTGTAAAGTATTTTTGCCCCTCAAAATCGTACAACAAATGTTTTGACGGTTCTTCTTTTACTGCATTACGCCCATCATTCTATTCCTTGTTCTCAAATAGTCGACACTAACTAGCATCCTCTGCTCCTTCCTCTCTACCCTTCAGTGTTTTAATTTTTCTTTAGGCTAAAATTTCAAGACTCATATATCTTGAAGTTTGCAGCAACTGGGTTGGGACTTTTTTTTTTTTTTTTCCAGGAAAGGAACAAAAAATTCTATGTAATAAGACAGATTGTTCAAACCTTGAGAGTGGTCCAAACGGTTAGGAGTCCAAGCCATTTTAAGATTTTTGAAATGGCTGACTTGTAGCCATCATTTCTAAAACTGGGATGAATACATCTGTAGGTGACAGAGTTTTTGGAAGAACAGAATGAGTAAATGTTTACAAAGCACCCACAGAAGCTAGGCACTTAGCGAGAACTCTCAGTACAGGGGGTCCTCCAGTAATAAAGCAATTCGTTCTTATGACAGTGACGTAACCCGAATTTTAATGTAAGTCAAAACACACCCTAGCCTAAGTCACTTACCTATCCTAACACATTGTAAAAACATAATTTAGAACATAAAAACACAACTAAACCACAGAAAAAGGAAAAGGACATAAATATGCTGTCCTGTCCACTGTACTGAGTATTCTTCGACTGTGCAGTTTGTAAGTAGTGCACTAAGGGTGTAAGCCAACACTCACAGCTCAATTTTTTAAAGTTTTTTATGGGAGTGGGCATCATAAACTCAAAATGTTGTATGCTGAGATTGTCATAACCAGAGGGCCCCTGTAATTGAATTTTGAATGAAGATCATGATGAAATTGTTTTCATAATTCAACATTTTAAAAATTAAATTTTGTTTAATTTGGGGAAATGCTTATTTTTTAATGCCTTCTCATTTTTATTCTTTAAGCATCTTTGAGATGTAAAATCCACAAAATAAAAGCCACTCGAACAAAGATGCTCCAAGAAGAAATGATGGGAACCGCCTTCCTAATGAAAACCTGGTCCAAGATCTCTGCCTTTTTCAAAGAAAACTCTTTGTCTTTGCACACGTTTTCTGCCATCATGACTTCATACTCTTTCTTATCAAGAAAATATCTCCAACCTTATACTTTGTAATATTCATTTAAACAGCACAGTTGATGGCATCTCTCCAACTTTCTCCCATCGCTCAGCTTTGCTCTTTCAGCTTTCCTATAAGCAGATAGAATGGAGATAGTGTAGGTAAAAGCTTTATATCGTATATATCTAGCTCTCTTGCTAGACAAATATTGTAAAAATAAATTCACAGTGGCAATTTCCTCAAAGGAAAGGGTAAAAAATGTGCCAAGTAATTTAATTTTAAAGTGACTTTAAGCCAGGAAAGCAGGAGCTGCTTCGTGGGTAACTCAGGAAAGGCTGAGGGTTGTGATGAAGGCACAGATCCCATACCACCCCAAACTTCACGGGGTTGACCCCTGCAAAGGAGAGCTTGCTTGTAAGTCCATTGTAGAACAATATCTTACTTTCAGACCTCTGACTGTCAGTCCCTCTCTCTGGTTAATATCATCAAGGGAATCATTGCCTGACAGAATGTAATTTAGGATGTATTAAATATGATTACTTGGCCTTGAAAATGATGGATATTGGACAGAATTATAGAATCACTTTACAAAAGAAAGGTCTCTTTTACCTCCTTTCTTGTGGAGCTTAAAATGAAGCCCGGGGAAATCCCTCAGAGGGGTTGTGGCATTTATAGGTTAGGTTTATGAAAAAGAGAATTGATATTCATATTAAAAACTGTAAAAATTGAGCAAGGTGAAGGTAGTGAGCATGCAGACAGCTGTGACGTGTGTCTGAAGGGTGAGTGGCATGTTGCCCAACTGATTTACTTGCTTTAATTATATTAGTAATGTGAAAGTCGACATGATTTGAAACAAGCTCTTTGGGTTATTCATTCACATACTAGCCCCCAGTGACTACTTTTTATGGTCCTCCCAATTTCCAATTACTTAAATGTTCATAGCTGACATACTTCAGAGTTCATTGCTAGGTTTGCTTTGGAGGTGGCCTACGCTTGAGTTTTTATTTCATTATGATTTGTTCCAGGTTACTAAAGTAATATATTGTCACTGAAAAAAAAAAAGATTACAAAACATAAAAAAATGCAAAGAAGAAATTAAAATCACTAATAATTCTGCCACCCAGAAATTGTCATATATACATATATTTTAATCATTTAATTGATATAACATCCTGTATACAATTTTTTTAAAAAATTTAACTTAATACTATAGCATGATTATCCCCCATATGTTAAGTATTATTCTACAATAAGATACTTAGGGGCCCTGGCCGGTTGGCTCAGCGGTAGAGCGTCGGCCTGGGGTGCGGGGGGACCCGGGTTTGATTCCCAGGCCAGGGCACACAGGAGAAACGCCCATTTGCTTCTCCACCCCCCCCCTCCTTCCTCTCTGTCTCTCTCTTCCCCTCCCGCAGCAAAGGCTCCATTGGAGCAAAGATGGCCCGGGCGCCGGGGATGGCTCCTTGGCCTCTGCCCCAGGCGCTAGAGTGGCTCTGGTCGCGGCAGAGCGATGCCCCGGAGGGGCAGAGCATCGCCCCCTGGTGGGCGTGCCGGGTGGATCCCGGTCGGGCGCATGCGGGAGTCTGACTGTCTCTCCCCGTTTCCAGCTTCAGAAATAAATAAATAAATAAATAAATAAATAAATAAATAAATAAATAAATAAATAAAATAAAAGATACTTAGGGCCCTAGCCGGTTGGCTCACTGGTAGAGCGTTGGCCTGGTGTGCAGGAGTCCCGGAATCGATTCCCAGCCAGGGCACACAGGAGAAGCACCCATCTGCTTCTCCACCCCTCCCTCTCTCCTTCCTCTCTGTCTCTCTCTTCCCCTCCTGCAGCCAAGGCTTTTTATTTTTCTTTTAAATTAAAAAAAAAGATACTTAGTAATTATATGCTGTTTACTATATATATGTACAATCAATTTTAAAACCAATCTGTAATTAATAGGAATTTTGAAGACCCAGTTACATTTTATTAACCATTTTCAGATAATTCTTTCTACAGATCCCTAGTTCTTTCTTTATGATGTCTTTTCTGAAAAAAAAAATTGTTTTACCCATAAGCTTGTAAAATATTAGGCCTTTTACATATGGCTGATTTATAAGTTTCTCCTAGGATGTAAAGTTGCATTACACAGTATTTACTATTTACTGTATCTTCTGTTTATCTGGCCAGGACCAAATCAATAGGAGGTAGCAAATAGAATTGAGATTACCACCATTCTTTTCTGATTGGTGGTAAATTTTGTGTTAGGGATAAGGTGAAAATAGCACTAGAATTCTAAATTATCTGAAAAATGAGGATTCAGGAAGGAGAAAGTGAAGAGTTATTATGTAATGAGGAGTTATTATATAAGATTTTCCCATGTTCCCCAAGTTTTCTTTGCTTATTTTTCAGTTTTGCAAGATGGTAAGAATTTTGGAGCCTGACCTGTGGTGGTGCAGCAAATAAAGCATCGACCTGGAATGGGGAGGTAACTGGTTTGAAACCCTGTCAAGGCACATACGGGCAGCAACTACTACAAGTTGATGCTTCCAGTATCCCCCCCCCTCTCTGAAAATCAATAAATAAAATCTTTAAAAAAAAAAATTCTCGAGACAGATGGTGGTGATGGGTGCTCAACACTCTGAATGTACTTCATACCACTGAACTGTACTTTAAAGTCATTATAATAGTAATTTTTATGTTATTTGTATTTTACCACAGTAAAAATATTGTGGGGGAGACAGTGAAGGAAATGAAAAAAAAAATCCTCTCTAAATTTTGCAAAGAAGCACATTTGGGGGGGGGAAAAAAAAAAGGTTCCCTATACTCCATGATGTTTTCCTGATGTTATGTAGATGAAGCCATAACCATAACTAATGTTTATATGGTACTTTACAGTTTACAAGTGCTTCTATACACACAATTTAAATGAAATAGCAGCCTAGTGAAATAGTTGATTATCCTCATTTTGTTTATGAGAACTATAGGACTAAGGTCAAGTAACTCTTCAAGGTGACTTCGCAGCAAAGAGCAGAAGAAACACATGGTTCCGGGGCCCCAAACTGTCTCCTGTGAAATGCACTACCAGGACGGCCGCGAGCTCCTGTACTGGCAAACCATCAAGTGTTTTCACTTGACAAGTCAGATGTTTCACATGTAAACTGACAAGAGTGAATGTTAGATTACACTTAAAGAAAATATGTAGCTTAGAAAAACAAGTTATTGTAACAGTTTTAGTTTAAAAGAATTTTTTTTTTTTTTTGTATTTTTCTGAAGCAGGAAACGTGGAGGCAGTCAGACAGACTCCCGCATGCGCCCGACCGGGATCCACCCAGCACGCAGCAATGCTCTGCCCATCCGGGGCGTCGCTCTGCCATGACCAGAGTCACTCTAGTGCCTGGGGCAGAGGCCAAGGAGCCATCCCCAGCGCCCGGGCCAACTTTTGCTCCAATGGAGCCTTGGCTGCGGGAGGGGAAGAGGGAGACAGAGAGGAAGGAGAGGGGGAGGGGTGGAGAAGCAAATGGGCGCTTCTCCTGTGTGCCCTGGCCGGGAATCAAACCCGGGACTTCTGCACACCAGGCCGACGCTCTACCACTGAGCCAACTGGCCAGGGCCAGTTTAAAACAAATTTTAATTTTACTAGTATTAGTAACAAATAATACCCTGCTATTTGAATCCTTAGTTTGTGTTTTTTGTACTTTCAAAGATTAATTTAATTAAAAAAACTTTTTTCTAACATAGTTCCTAAAGTAGGAAACATGTAACATTACTAGTTATCAATGTAGCCAGAAAGGGTTGTGGGAAGAGGAACTGAGGAAACTTAAAGCAATTTGGAGTAACGGGTTACTCTCTTCACTACCTCTGATCCCACTGAGATACAAAGAGAAAAATTACATATTTCCAAATTAAATGTTAACATAAAAGTAGATTTTTAAAATGTAGATTTTCCCATGTTCCCCAAATTTTCTTTGCTTATTTTTGGACACAAGACCTGATCAAAGATTAAAAAGTTGTTATTGGATCTTATTTCTATTCAATATCACCTTAAGTTGTAATAAATGATTTCTTCAACTTTTCAAGATCCCTTAGAGTTTTGCCTTTAGATAACAAGCAGATGATTTTGGTAAACAGAAATTTGGTCTGTGAGATTTATTTTGCCTGTCATCCTATTTATCTTTGGAATTAAAAGTATAATAGACATCATGAACATTTCTTGTTCTCATATATTGACTATCCATACTGTATTTAATACATGCTGTTATGGACTTGCTAAATAATAATATTGCAAAAATAAATAAGAGATAATTCCAGAGAACTCACAGCATATTAACAGAAAAACTAACACATACACAAATTATTAGAATGCAATGAAATAAGCATGACACCAGAAGTATAAGCATATACTCTGGGGTCACCAAAGTATTACTTTTGCCTCTATAAGTAAGAGAAAGCTACACAGATGTAGAATTATCTGAATTGGGACTAAAAGGATGGAAAGGTTTACATAAGAAAGGGAATGTTTATGTACATATTATACTTTGTATCCTGCTTTATTATTAGTTATTTTTCTTCAATTGATATAGAGCCACACAGTATCAGATGCTTTAACTGTAACATTACAAACATTTCATAACCAGTTCTTTATTCTTTTGTAAAGTCTGCATTCTCTTTAAATTCACCAAACTATCATGTTCACTGTGCCTGCCACTGAGTGGGCTGGCAACAGTGCATTGTTGATCAAGGAACATTAAGCTTAAACTTTTAAACTCTGATTAATTTACCACTGTACTGGTAGCATCAGGATGCCCAGTCACAGGGGGTGCCATTCATAGGCACCTGATCTGTGAGGGCCTTGGGCAGTCTACTGAATAGCTTTTTAAATTGAGGCATTTCTCTCCATCTGCCTGTACACAATTCTTTTTTTTTTTTTTTTGGATTTTTTTGAAGTTGGAAATGGGGAGGCAGTCAGACAGACTCCTGCATGCACCCGACCGGGATCCACCCGGCATGCCCACCAGGGGGCGATGCTCTGCCCATCTGGGGCATTGCTCTGTTGCGACCAGAGCCATTCTAGTGCTTGAGGCAGAGGCCATAGGGCCATTCTCAGCACCAGGGCCAACTTTGCTCCAATGGAGCCTTGGCTGTGGGAGGGGAAGAGAGAGACAGAGAGGAAGGAGAGGGGGAGGGGTGGAGAAGTAGATGGGCGCTTCTCCTGTGTGCCCTGGCCAGCAATCAAACCCAGACTCCTGCACGCCAGGCCGACGCTCTACCACTGAGCCAACCGGCCAGGGCCCACAATTTTATTTTAACTACTGCATTTTCTTTTCTAGTTGAACTATACTTACAGAAGAATTTTTAGAAAAAGAAAAAGTCAATTATTTATGCTGGCCATTACTCCAGTTAATTTGTCACATAGAATTTCTAAAACGGCAGTAATGACTTTCTAAGATAGTATATCATCATCTGTCTTAATCTCTTACTGGTACTGAAGTAACAGGGATCACTGAACAATGTACTCTCCATTGTTAGTTGATATTGATGGTTTTGGGTCAATTGATGAATTTCTGATTTACTCAAATTATACTAGCCTTGAGATTCCTGATCAACTGTGTTATATATTCTTTTTAAACCATTTTTAGGATTTGATATAGATCTAATTTCCTTGTTTATGATAAATCAAGTCATATTGTCTAGAATCCTGAATGACATCTACTTTGCATGTTCTTTGCTAATAAATATTTTGGGTTATTTTAAACTATACTTTATTTCATGCTCTCATTTCTCTTCAGATCACATAAATCTTTCACCTTTTAAACTATACTTTATTTTTTTACATATTTGAAACAATAAATAGGTGGTTCTTTTGTATAACATTCACTTTTTCAGGTTTTATTTGGATCTCTGTATACCATTAGAATCCTTTAACCTTCATGTGTCCAGATGGCAAGGGTTCTAAACAATAGCATTTTCTCTGGTTTAGCTTTTCACCCACCAGAGTCTATGGACCTTTCCTTTAAAAAAAAAAAAAAAAAAAAGAAAGAAGAAAAAGAAAGGATATTCATGTGAACAGAGTGGTCTGAACTTTCAACATTTACTTGTAAGATGAGTCCTGCAGGATGTTCCAGCGCTGGGATTTTGTTTGTCTACTTGCAGAGTGAAAACAACAGCTTGGAGTTGTATGAATGTCAACTGTATTATGTCGAAGAGGAAAACACCAAATTCATTCTGAGTCAGATCAAACAGAACAATTCAAAGAATTTTTTTTTATTTATTTATTCATTTTTAGAGAGGAGAGAGAGAGGGAGAGAGAGAGACAGAAAGGGAGAAAGAGGAGAGAGAGAGAGAAGGGGGGAGGAGCTGGAAGCATCAACTCCCATATGTGCCTTGACCAGGCAAGCCCAAGGTTTCGAACCGGCGACCTCAGTATTTCCAGGTCGACGCTTTATCCACTGTGCCACCACAGGTCAGGCCAAAGAATTTTAATAGAGGTGGAAACATAGTCAATTAGCTGAATGGGAAATCATAATGTGAAGTGTTTAGACAAAAGATATAACTAAAGTTTTTTAAATTAAAATCTTTCCAGGGATTTTAGAATCCCATTATGTTTATTTTATGTTTCTGGAATTTTTTGCAATGTTCACGTCAGTGCTGAGGTGTCTATACAGTGTCAAGTGTAATCATCCCCCTGTCCTCAGCCCAAAAAGGAGGCCATGCAACTGAAAAACCAGCGATTCAGCTGTGAGCTCAAACAGAGGACGATAGGCTTTCTGTCAGTGAATCTGCTTCTTTCCAATTTGGGGAGGAGGATTTCTCTGTAGTTTATTCAGGAACAATTGGGCACTTGGTCAGTATAAAATCAAATATATTGGTGAATTTTTTTAAGTCAGTCAAGGAGTGGCTTTTTTCCTGCACCCAGGAAAATATGTCCACCTTCTTGTAATTTATATACAGCTGCGTGGAGCTGCCTGGAGAGTTTCATTAGCAAAACACACAGTACTGTTTTAAAATTGCAGGGCCAATTAGCCACCAATACAATCTTGTTCTCTTCCTAAGCAAATCTGGGGATAAATAATAAAAACAATAATTTCCAAAACAATAAAACTATTAACATTAGGGTGATAATCAGCTGATAGCCATAGTATCTTTCATATCTCAAAGTAAATGGCAAATCTCACCTCAGTACCCGTTCTTTTCAGATGTTTCTCTAAAGTTGAATGTACTAATTAATACTAAATATCTTATCTTAACCCTTGTTGAGCAATTAATATGTATTGTCCCAAATAGATGTGTCTATTATCTCATTTAATACTACAACTCTATGAGTTAGGTACTATTAATAGTCCTTTTTACAGATGAGTAAATAGGTACAAAGTCGTTAAGTGACAGCTTGAGTTTACACAAGCAGTAAGTAATAACCTATTAAAAGCCAGATTTGTCTGAGAGATGACTGTTACTCATCAAGGAAGAAAACCCAAGTCTTATAATGTAAACAGGAAATTAAAGTTTTCCTTCTACCACAGGAGGACCATAATGAAATTTTTCCTAAGAGATTATTTTAGAAAGCAGGAGATACACCATAAAATTATATACACTAAATTTGGCGGGGATGCCCCAGGCAGTGACCTTTATTTCTGAGGTTTGATTTGGAAGCCAATTTTTATAGCTCAGTTAAAAAGTGCTAAACCCAGGTACTTATATGATATAATAGAAATGCTGACATGACCTTAATTCCAGACGTGCAAAGGGTATAATTAAACTTAAGAACAATGTGTCTCATTCATTAAGTCATTGAATAGATTGTAACAATCTGACACATTTGGTAAGTACTACATGAAAATGGTTAACAATGTTATGCAAATAAAATGAGACTGTACTATTAGCTACTGTATTTCAGGTTATGTTTGCAAAATATAACATTAAATTACAATAGTCATCTAGAAAGTGTTATGGTAATATATATCAAATGCTCCTGAACATGATGCCAACATAGAGAAAGGGAATGTTACAATCTATAATATATAGCCAAGTGTCTATGTGTAATTCAGGTTAAGTTATATTTACTGTGGGTGCAATTAACTTAATCAGAAATACATCCTTTTGGCCCAAATTTCTGGATTTGCCCCAGTGGTGTGGTGTCTCTGGTTGAAGATCATATATAATGATGTCAACTAAATGCCAGAACCAGAGCATTCCTCTTCACAGATGTATAATTAACTTTGTTAAGAAAAAAACCTCCAGATGTTTTACATCATACAACCAAATGCCTAACTAAATCCAAGTGAAATCATAAATTTAACACACATTCAGAGTAGATGTTTAATCACTGTAGACATCCATTTGGGCTCATTCTAGTACAAACAGAGTAAACCAAAGCCAAAACCTTCTCTTCTTTTTCAAGGACAGGGCTAGAGACCTGAATTTTCCATTTATTTTGTCTCAATTGTTCATTTGTTCTGTCTGCTTATAAAACCAGTAATCAAATGCACTAATGATTTCAGTGCAACAGAGAATCCAGAAGTGCAAAACACATCGGCCCTCAGAATTCCAACAATCACCCGCTTATGTCATTTCCTTTGCTATTATTAGCAAATGTGAGTTAAAAAAAATACAAATATAGCTAATAGACTTTTCAGGTAAAAGCTGATCACAATAATTGCAATTATATTCACATGTCTCACTTTAGGTTTATGTATAAGCAGCAAGTCATGGATATAAAAAGCACCTTTATTTTTAAAAAGCTATTTAACAAAGTGCCATAAAAATTGAAAATGATAAAAACCATTGCCACAGTGAAATATATAAAAACAATCAAGAGTTTTATTTGAATGTAAGTAATTCAATGTGATAGATCAATTGTGGAAATGGCATCAGTTTCTTCCCTCACCCTCCTTACAACACACACACACACACGCACACACACACACACACACATATTTATATTTATCTCCTCCAATCAGGATGTGGCATCTATTTTTTTCACACCCCCAGCCCTTGAGCCAGTCTGTTTTGCAACTTGCATTGGTCTCTAGATTGTGCTAGATACACTGGGGTGCCATACTCAGCGGAGGCCTCAAGAGGCACTCTGCGTGCTTATTTGCACTCATGCTTCTCTTGTTTGCCATAAGAACTGCTTGGGCCTACCTGCTGAAGGATAAGAGGCCATGTGGAAGAGAGCCAAACCATCCCAGCTGTGGTCATCCTAGACCAGCCAGGCCACAGCTGACCTGCCCGCTGACACCAGCTGCATAAGCAAGCCCAACCAAGAGGCGACCAGGCACAAACCAGCAGAACCCACCCAGAGGATTTGTAGGCTTATCAGAAATAATAAATGGTTCTTTTAAGCCACGAAGTTTTGGAGTAGCTTCTTATGTAGCAATAGATAACTGGTATAATTAGTATCTGACAATATTTTATAGCAAAATAATGTAGCAGGATTATCTTTAAATATTAATGATAGTTGAATTTATACACATTTAATGTTTTTAAATGCACTATCATAGACTTGGCTTGTGTGATAGGTAAGACAAATAGAATAATCTTCATTTTAAAGATGAGAAAATGAAGACAAAAATATACAAATCATTCAACCAGTTGGTATTAAAGAAAGAAGTGGGGATTAGGGTAGATGAAAGAGTAGAATCCAGTTCTAAATTCACATCAATTTCTAATAATCTTTGAGGTCTTAAATGGCTACATTATGAGTTTGATTTAAGGATTAAAAATATCAGCATCCTGTACCCCAGGTAACATGGCAAGCTCTATACTCAGCAATAGAAAAACTCAGGAATTACTGCTTCTAATAAATTTGCTAAGACAACAAAAAAGAAGGTCTTCAAAATACCTACACATAATTTAATGTTAATTGTTGCTTGTCTCAGGCTTCCATGATGTTCACTCTTCATTGAGAAGAAAATGGAGCAGGTGGAAAATTCACTTCCCTTACTTTGTTGCCAACCTTTGGACTAAATAATAAACTAATTAAATTAAAGATTCAGAATGTACCAATCTTTACACTGAAATAACCATTGAGCAACCAATGATGATTTAAAAAAATCAACTGGTCTTCTGTAGCAATTAAATTTGTCCACTTAGATATAATTGATATTATTCACAACTAATTATCCAAAGAAAGGCTCTAAGGGACTTTTAGAGACTAAGAGATTGAGCCAAAGATTCTTCCTAATATGAAATTGGACTGAACGCCATGTTTTCTCAAAAACGGATTTAGTCTTCCCTAGAAACACAGAGTTGAGCAAACTCATATACAGCCGAGAAGTTTTATTAAAGGAAGTTTAGCATACTATCCGATACTCCATGTATGACTATGGCTAATCATTTAACCCTTGTGTTTCAGTGCCCTCATCCATAAAATGGAGCTGCTATAAGCATTGAGTTACTACTAGTAAAGTGTTTAAAACAGTAAGCCTTGTGTTAATATCATTATTAGTTGTCTGTTGGTAAGGTCTTTAAAAAAAATGGTAAGATAATCACCAATTACAAGTGTATCTCATTGTTTTATTCCTCACACCTAATTCCTGTAGGCATTTTGCATTTAAGGGCTACTACTGCCCTTTCCCCTGTTGTGAGATGCAATTGTTCTTCATGGGATACAAGATGGCTAAAATAGGAAAATGAGAATTTCACATTTGCTATGTGGTATATCGGGTTACAAATTATTAAGGCAATCCTCCCTTCCCTCTCATAAGCAATTCATTTCTCAGTACCAGAGGGGAGAAATAATAATAAAATAAAACAGAGGATGATCTTATCACTGAAGCTTAGCATTTGTATATTCACTTAAAGAGGTGGCAGAGCAATTTACAGCAGCCCTCAGGCGGCCTAAATGACATGTTAGCAAGTTATATAGATAGGCTATTACCTATTTATACTGATATTCAATGCAAAAATGTCAGGGAGATCTCTACTTAAGTATACTAAATTACTGGCTCCTTGGGCTGCAAAGTACAATGAGAAGCTATTAGCTATTGAACCCATCGCCTGGAAAAGAATCTATGGCCCGTATCCATGTGAACCTTCCCAAATTCTACAGAAAGCTATTAAACTGTCTTCTACATTAAGACCCTCACTCTTCCAGGAAATTCTTTTTAAGGTATTCTGGCTTCAGCTTTGGTATATGTGCATTTGTTCTGTCATTTAATGGAATGAAAACAGCTGGTGAGCCTTCTGACCTATGCAGCACTTCCGTGCGTCCTTTCCTTTGCCCCAGAGCTGTATCTGCCGGTACCAACAGGACAGCTTGATCTGAGTATCATCCACTTATCCTATAAGCTGTCTTCTCACATGAAATTAACTTATGAATATTCTATACATGCTGTTCTGACAATGCAGGAATCATATCTTGAGCTTTGCAGCCCAGGTAGATCTTCTCTGACCTTCTGAAATACCCCATCAGTCAAATAAGGGTTAATGTAAAAGAATAGCATTGCAGTCAGACCCTCCTTGTTACTTCACATAATGGGTTAAACTACCTTGCCAAGGATCAAAATATGAGCCAGAAGGCCAGCAAAAGATCAATGTAGCACAGTTCTTGGCACATTGTAGCTCCTAAGTAAATTTAGAATTGAAAACTGGTATGAATGATATACAACAAAAAATAAACTTTTCCATTTCTAACTATATTTCTTAATTAAGGTTGTTGACATTTAAGCAGTCCGACTCTTTCTCACCTAGTTCTGCTTCCTTCACTTTCTTATAAGTGTTGTTACCTATGCTCTGTCTTTTCAGACATGTGATCTCTGTCTCAGAGTGTTTCTCAGGGAACTGACCAGTGTGATACTTTCCCACATGAAATACACTTCAGGATAACAAAATAGTTGATGAGGAAGAGGTCTCTGAAAAGTAAATAGAAAAAAGAATGATATAATAAGACTAACACCATTGCACATATTTCTTTTTTAAGATTTTACTTACTCATCTTAGAGAGGGAGAGAGAGAGAGAAGGAGTGAGAAGCAGGAAGCATCAACTCCCATATGTGCCTTGACCAGGCAAGCCCAGGGCTTCGAACCGGCAACCTCAGCATTCCAGGTTGAGGCTTTACCCACTGCGCCACCACAGGTCAGACTCCATTTCACATATTTCTAATCAAATAATGGATCTAGGCAATGATAATCAGTAGCTGCTGATATCACAAAAGGAGAGACAACTAGGTATTATATGCCTCCTGACAGAAATACATACCACCACCTATGGGGTATTCTTGCAAAAAAATTTAAACTAAAATTAGACTAAATCTCTAAATCCAACTACAGGTTTATAGGAAATGTAGAGACAGAGAGTCATAGTAGATGATACCATGGGGATACAGTTTTTAAAATCCAGAGTGTAGAAGACTCAACTGGACAACCCAGTTTCTTCAATAAATAGCTTACAAAGGGGAAAAGAAGGAAGGGGGTGAGAACTCTATTAACAAATTACAACAAAAAGACTTTAAAAACTAGCTATAAAAATTATGAGATAGGGAAATTTTGACCCTCATTAGATATCTGATAATATTAAAGAAATGTTCATTTTTAGGTGGGATTATAGAATTGTGAATATTTTTTAAAAGTCTGGGCCCTGGTAAGTGGCTCAGTGGATAGAGCGTTGGCCTGGCATATGGATGTCCTAGGTTTGATTCCCAGTCAGGAAACACAAGAAAAGTAACCATCTGCTTCTTTCTCCCTCCCTCTCCCTCTTCTCTCCATCTTCCCCTCCCACAGCCAGTGTCTCGATTAATTTGAGCATGGCCTCAGGCACTAAAAATAACTTAGCATTCGAGCATTGGCCCCAGATGGGGATGCCGGACGGATCCCACTTGGGGCACGCGCAGGAGTCTGCCTTGTTATCTCCTTTCATCTCACCTAAAATAAAATAAAATAAAAATACCTTTATATTTTAGAGATATGCATTAAAATATACCAGTGAGATGATTTGATGGCTGGGATTTGCTCTAAAACACTGGGGAACAATTTTTTTTCATTTTCTGTTGCATGAGGTTTAGAACTGTTTGTATATATTTCTGCATTGCTGATTCCAAATCTGAAATCCATTTTTTTGGTGTATGCTCTAATTTTTATGCAATTTTAATTTCTTTCTGATACAGTTAATGGCATGATTCGTTTTTAAATTGGAGTTAAAAAGCAATGACTCTTGGATTGAACATAACCACAAGGCAATTAATGTTTTACAAACATCACTTTTACATAATTGTAATTGTTTTTAAGTGTAAATAATTATTATCTGATAAAAAACACCCTCTTATTTTGTTTTAAGATTGAATCATGGCTTCTTCAAGTAGGCGTATATGTAAGAATAGTCCTGACACCTTCTGTTATATATGTGGCTGTTACACACTTTATCGTCAAAGGCGCAATATTTCATCATTTGTGACATGTGCATATATTGCCTATTTTCAAGTTCCCCTTGACAATCAAGGCAAGAATTGGGCTTCTCATATTGTGTGTCATAATTGTGAGGAAATGCTTCGTGACTGGACAAAAAGAAAACACAAAGGAATGCTTTTTGGTATTCCCATGGTTTGGCGTGAACCTAAGGACCACAGCAGTGACTCTTATTTCTGTGGTCCATACAAAAGTCATCAGCAAGAAAAAATGGCATATGATCGCATATCCTAATATTCCTCCAGCAATATGACCGATCCCACACTCTGAGACACTACCAGTTCCAGTTTTCAATGGTTTCATTTCTTCTAAGGACGAAGAAAGTGAACATGGTGATCAAGTATATTTTGATAAGATGCATGAGGAAACGGTTGTGGAATCTGAAGGGTCTTCTTCTGATGCCAAGCAGTCATTAACCCCTCAGCAGTTCACCCAACCTGAATTGAATGACTTAGTAAGAATGACATAAAAATTGTTCTTGACTTTCTAAAGTATGAGGAGTATAACTGGATCATTTGTGTGGATCTTAAAATGGTAAATTTTCTGCTAGGACAATAGAGAAATTTCTCAAAGTATCCTTGCTTTCTATGTTTGTGGGACAGCTGAGCTCTGGAGAAACACTGGACACAGAAGGAGTGGCCAAAACATAAAGCTCTGGAAGTAGGGATGCAAAATATTGTGAATGAACCTGTAGTTAATCGAGACAGGATCATTTTTCCCCCACTTCACATCAAACTTGGCTTAGTGAAGTGGTTTATTCAGGCTTTGAATAGAGAAAGTGAATGCTTTCAACATATTATTTCTGCTTTTCCTGCCTTGTCTTTTGAGAAGATAAAAGCAGGTGTATTTGATGGACCTCAAATTCGAACCTCCATACATGATGAGGACTTTGCCAGGAAGATGAATAAGGAGGAGAAAGCAGCATGGCAGTCTTTTGTGGCAGTTACAAAGAACTTCCGTGGCAACAAAAAAGCAGAAAACTATGAACTTCTGGTTCAAAGGATGCTGTTGGTTTTCCACAAAATTGCATGTAACATGAGCATTAAGATTCACTTTCTGAACAAACACCTTGATAAGTTTCCCAAAATTTTGGAGCTGTTAGTGATGAGCAGACTACTGCTGAAGCATCAGATGAAATTGTCCTCAACAAGTACACAAACGCAAGAGCTACAAACACAAATTTTTGCCTGAATAGAATTTAAATAAGTTTTGCGCAAATTTTATGATTAAAATAAGTTTTAATATGTTCTATTTCAAAATTGTAGACAAATTTTGATGCAATCATATCTTTTAGTGTATTAGTGTATTTACTGCATTATATAAATTATTATATTTTCACAAAGATGATGCCCAAGAAGACATTCTACTTCATTATGTTAAACTAAATTTCTAAAATTTTACAATAAGATGAAAACCTAAAATCTTGAACTGCAAAAAAACCTGTAGTTTACAGAGGAAAAACTAATGTCAGATTTGAGATCAACACACTCGAATTTGGTAAGAACAAGTATTTTTGTAGAAGCAACAAAAACTTTGTTCCCCAGTGAAATAAGTCAGATGGTGGTGGGAGGAGGAACAGGCAGAGGTCTGGGTGACACAGTGTTGGCCATGAGAAGATAACTAGCAAAGCTGGCTAATGACACATAGAGGTTCAGAATAATATCCGTTCTACTGTTTTATACCTTTGTGATTTCCAATTAAAATGGTATAATGTATATAAAAGGCAACCCCATTGAGTGCTGAGCATAATAAATGAAATCAGTGCCCAAGATTTTCCACTGTGAAAAGTGGTGATTTCTTTTGTTTCTTTTCAAATAAAACCTTGTAATTCATGGTATTGAACTATAATGCAATAAAAGGAACATAATGATAAAATTCCGTATTGATTTAGGATTAAAACAGAAAAGAGTCCAGAAATACGTAAATAATTGAAGAGGTACATTAAATCCTAATCTATATAAAAAGATGAGTGGTAAACAATGGTTATTTGGAAGGGAAGTATAATTTTAGAGACATGAAGTGATAATCAATTCATTTAAGCAATGATTCTACAGAACAAATATTTCTTCAGAACATTTTATTTGTTCACTATGTAATAATTAAACAAAACAAAGAATAAAAGAGAGGCCTTTCATTAAAGGTTTTTTGATAAAATATAAGACACTAAGTTACATCTGGATTTCAGATAAACAAGGAATAATTTGGGAGTGGGAATTATGTTCTAAATATTTTTATTTGCTAAATCTGGCAACCCTACTTCTAATTCTTTAGCTTTATAATACAGAATTGACATAAAACATTGTATAAATTTAAGGTGTACAAATAATGATTTGGTACATGCATAAAATGTAAAATGCTTTTGCTTGTTTTTGTAGTTAAGTTTTTTTTCTTACCACCATTTGACCGCCTGTCCTAAAATGTTATCCATATGGTACTTCATTAAGGCAACTGTTACTTAAACCCTCTCATATTAAGAAACCAAGGGCGATTTCTAGCACTGTCACTTTGGAGATTGAAGTTCTGGTACAGGTATTTAATTTTGAGATCTCAAAATACCAGCAGAAATATTATCCCCTAGAGAATGAGGAATCTGGAAAGTGTTTTTGACAGATCCGCTGCATTCTTACAACAGAGAAGGCTACCACTTTGTTCTCTCTCTTCCTCCCCTTTCCCTGGCAATAACACAAACTGTATTAATCAACCAGATAATGGGGGTGGTGAGTGGGGGTTGATGAGGGCTCTGCAGTACTCACCGCACAGATTCAACCAGACAGATGGCTCGAGGTGGGAAAAATGGGAACCAGAATGTGGCCCCTTCATCCTACCGTGGCCTTTTAGAGATGACCCCATCGCTTCTACGTCTCCATGACTCTGGGCTCACATCTGGACTGTTTTCAAAGTTCTTTCTTATATTTTCCTTTGCTACTCAGAAATGCTCTGAGAGAGAAAGAGGTTAAGCAACTGGCCAAAGGTCGCGTGCTTGTGTGAATCTTGTCCTCTTGATTCTTATCTCGGGATTCTTGGTACCATGATTTAAATGACTGAACTTGGGTAAATTTAGATGTTCTAACCACTGGAGTTCCTGTGAATGGATAACAGTTCCAGACCCAGCCTTTGACCCATCAAAGGAAGGTGCTCACTGCACGTATCTTTAGATCCTTGGGTCATTCAATGCTCAGTACATATGCAATAATCATTGGGAAAGCTATGAGGAGACAGTGGTGGACAAGACAGAAGAAGGTTTCTGCCTTCGTTGAGCTCACAGTTGAGGAAGAAACAGGGAATGAGATATGTAATGACAATGAACTGTGGTGAGTGATGTGCAAGAGTTGTCGGAACACACACTAAGAGGCTCTAACCTCTTTGTTGGGGAAGCTCGCAAGAAAGAGATGGTTAAACGGAGACCTGCAAGACTAATAGGAATAATATAGGTGAAGAGAAAGAGGGTGAGAGAGTGCAGAGAGTATCCCCAGCAATGGGACTAGATGTGCAAAGACCTGGTGGAGAGCAGGTGATATGGGGGTGGTGTGAGAGACAGGGCAGGAACACAAAATGAAGATGCATGAGTCAGGTCAATGATTTTGTGCATCTTCGAACAATATTTTAATAGAGTTTTAAAATATTTACTTAGAGGGGAAGTTGCTTCAGCTTGGAGAAGAAGTCGTGGGGAGAACGCTAGTGACCATTCAGCTACTTCTCTGTGGTCCTAACCCACAAGCTTTGGCCTCAAACCTGCAAATCCTCTCAGCTAAATAAACAACAACAAACAAACAACAAACAAAAAACCCAAACAAACAAAAAACAAGTATCTGTGGGACCTGCCTTCCTTAGAAGCAATTTAATGACCATCTATTGTTATAGAATTAAACTCCCTGGGGTGCTCGTCCCCTTCTCCCGCTTACTCTTCCAAGAAGCTTTTTTGCAACTATAAAGGCAGTTATCTCTTAGGTGTTCTTCTGAAAACAATGTCCTCTGTCTTGCTACATTTACATGTTTTGTTTCAGTACCTTTCCTGATTGACTAACTTTCCCTCATTCTGACTTTGTGAAAGGGACAGATGAGGCCGATGAATCAACAGAGACCAAGGGGGCGAAGGGATGCGTGCAGCCTGTGAAGTTCACAGAAGCTGCTCCAGCATCGCTGGCTTGCTGGCTCCCTGGGTGGCCTCTTTCGGCCCATACACAGACCCAATCGTTGTTCACACAGGAACAGCAGCATGGAATGGAACAGTGGTCTTGGAACTTTCTTGACCACAAATCAAGGAGGCTTTTAAAGATAAGTTTCTTTGGTTTCATTCCTGACCTACTTCAGAATTTCTAGGGAATGGGATTTAAGAATTTGTATTTCCAAAATTCTCTTTGAGTAAATCTGGTGTCAAACAATTCTAGGACTCATTGGATTCTGTTGTAGAAAGCAAAGATTTCAAAGTCAGTAAAATCTGAATTCAAACTACAGCTCCAGCATTTATTAGCTGTGTGATCTTGGGCAAAGGTGTTTCTGTTTTTGTTTTGTCTCTCTGAGCTTCAGTTTCTCCAGTTTAAAAGAAAAAGAAAGAGGAGGAGGAGAAAAAAAGAAATGACTTGCCTCATATCAGAGGATTGAGATCATGACTATCAAGTACTTGGCACAGTAGTGCCTAAAGTGGTACCTAATGTTGCCTTGCCCTGCCCTGCCCTGCCCTGCCTTGTCTTGCCTTACCTTGCCTTGCCCTGCCCTGCCTTGTCTTGCCTTGCCCTTCCTTGCCCTGCCCTTCCTTGCCCTGCCCTGCCTTGCCTTGCCCTGCCCTGCCTTGCCTTGCCTTGCCTTGCCTTGCCTTACCTTACCTTACCTTGCCTTGCCTTACCAGGATGCCAAGCTAATTCTGGTCCCAGCTCCACTCCCAGCCCTACATGCCATGTCTCCTCCTTTTATTTTCCAAGAGTCTTAACTCTCCCACTAGCAACTTCCATAAGAAATAACATGGGAGAATGGCCACTTCCTGTTGAAAAAAGGAGCTGAAATTGAAGACACAGAAAAGTGTGTCTACACACTTCCCACCCTTACCTGAGGCCCCACGTCAGCCACAAAGACTTTCCTTTGGCCAACAGTCCTGATAACTAGATGAAGTTGTTGTATAACGATCAAAGTCAATATAACTACTTCTTGGACACCAGAACCAGCCCACAGTAATCATCCTAAAGAGGTCATGGCACATATAGCGTGCTCCTCAAAGGACTGAGACAATCACTCCCGCCACATCCATTTACTATGAAAAAAACAGTTGTACATGGAGATATACATCAAAATTTTCCTTTAATATAAATACTTGGATTATTGTTAATCCAAATTCGGAGGGACCTGAAATATGGAAGACAGGAGCAAGGTCCGTCGTTTACACATTAAAGCTTTATTGTCTAGCTTGGCCAAGCGGCGGGAACTCCGACAGAAATCTGACGGAGAGCGTGCTGGCCCTTTGTTCTACTTAGTTTTTATAGTTTTGTAAGTGGGAAGTACAGAAGCAAAAATTGCAATTAGGAGCTCCTTACCGCTATTGGTTATAGTCATATGTCCTTTAACATGATAGGACCACGTTCAATTTGCAAACCATACATCATTTTGGAGAAAACAAAATTTACAAGTCAACACAATGGTAGAAAGATATCTCTTTACATATTAAAAGGCCTTCCAATATTTTCTAGTGTTCATCCGCCATCTCTATGTCCAGAGTCAGACGTATTAACCACATTCATTTACATAAGAGAGGTAGTTTCCATGGGGACAAATACTCACAAATGGCTCACAGTTATAAGAAAGGTTTATTTTGGCTTTTCCCTTCCTGCACCTGGCTAGCCATTCACTCCTTTCCCCACAGGTGTGGTGGAATGTCAGGGAATCTATGCTTTCCTTCCCTTTTCATTTACAATACAATGGCAAGAGCCATCCTGGTTATGCCAATCACACAGTACAGAGACTATTCTCACAATTTCTCTGCACACCTTAACCCAAATTAATAAAATGTTCTCCAAGCCTCCTAAAATATTAATATTAATTCTGTAGCCTTTTGGTACTTGACAACATCTGCAGGTGAAATGGCTCAGTGGCTCCTCATTATTCAGCACATGTTTGTCAGAATCCAGTTTTTTAAGCTTATATTATTTCATTTTCCTCACAACATCCAAGTGAATTAGGCTCAGACACATCATTTCTATTAAAAATAACATCGTTCTTGATGGTAAAATTTGTATATGTTTATTAAACATAATTTGAAAAATATTTAAAATACTATGAAAATTAAAACTGTCTCTAATTACCACTGAGAGATAATAAATTGATATTTTGATGTATTTGTTTCAGCACTTCATAATACTATATTTTATAAAATTAGCATAACAATATAGTTTCCAAATCATGTCCTTTCACTGAACATCATGCTGAGAATTTTTAGTATATTGCTAAAAGAATTTTAAACTATAATTTTTAATATTGACAATATTGTAGTATATAAATATTTCATAATATATTTTCCTGTTGTTGGCATTGACTTTTTCCCCTCATTTTTTTGCTGTCGCAAATATTAAGAATGAGCTTTCTCCTTTTCAGTTTGCCTTTGGGGTCACAGAACTACAGAGGTTAAACAGCTTGCTGCAAAGCTAACACTGGAATACAAAGTCTGCACTCCAGACTCGATCTTTTTTTCGTGGATCACAAAAATTGTTTTAAAACTATCAATCAATGCTTAAATCATACTTACCACTTCAGTACATTTTATTTCCTGCCTTTTATTTTTAAAACAAACATTGCTGACAGTGTAAGAGGGTATGTAAGAGTTGATATATAGTCCCAAAGTGGAGGTAAATGGGAATGAGGGGGTAATTCAGAGTCCCTAAGCTCCCTTCTTTATTTCTACCTTTCTTATTGCACCAACTTCTCCAACTGAATTGCCCAATACTGACAACATTGCTTCCTGATTTTGCCTCACAAAATAAAGCTTCTCTGCTGCTCAGCATCCCCATCAAGACACTTGGCCCTCCATTATAGTGTGTCCTTCTCTTTCTTCACCCAATTATCCCCCCCCCCCACACACACACACAGTCTGCTGACTGGTCTTGATTTTTGTAAAAAGAACTGGTATTTGCCATTCTGTTCTGTCACATCATTAAAAAGGTATACTTATAGTAAAAGAGCTACCCTCTTGCCATCCTCTTCCATGTTGTTTAAAGTTGTTCATCAAAGGGATTCAGCACAAGGTTATGCAAAAAAATAAATAAATAAACAAACAACAACAAAAAGAACAGTTTTGAGAACTTGGAAATCCAAATTTCCAGTTGTTGTCTGAGCTCTATTCCTAACTTATAGTTTGACCTCAGACTTGTCTCTGTGGTCTCATTCTATCTTTATTAGATGAGTTCGAAGATTCCAGTTTTGATATGACAAACTTTTGAACAGTCTTATTATTTTAGATGCTTTTTTAGAACATCTCTAAAATTTTTCCTGTTAAAAACATAACATATTTAAGGCAGCTTCCTTCTGGCCATCAAACACCTTTACTTCCATTCCTTGTACAGATCCAACCCAAAAGACAATGCCTGTAGGAGGGTTCTGTCCCAGCGTCTTCTTGTCAGCAGTAGTGCTTTTGATCCAATCGACCAGGACTTCTTTCCTGGACCTTATGCTTTAGAGGTGCCTATTCTGGACCTCCTCTGGCTCTCTTCCTCACAGAGCAACCAGTCTCTTGGGATTTGCCCACCTATAACCTTCTCTCCCTTTTCTAGATCAAACTCTCTTTACCCAGGAAATCCGGAATTCCTTGATCATAAAGCCCTAAGCCTGCTTCCAGTGCCTGCCTGGGTTTTGCTCCTCTCTGTCCTCTTAAGGACAGACTGTATTGCCCAAAGTATGGTCAAAATGAGACTGGAATCTGTGTTTGAGATTATGAACAGGGCTTAGATATACAAGGTGGAGTCTGCATACTTATGCACAATTTATCTGAGGTCAGTATGGGCAAAAAGTGTGTGGTCCATTAAAGTAGAGATTGGAGACATCCATTTGTACATTTACTTCAAGCTTACAAGTGTCAGTAGTGGACTGATTGTGAGATACACTGTCTTGCACAGAGAGACATAGAGTAGTCAAGAAGAAAGGTTCTTCAAAGACTCTATGAGTTATTAGTGGCCACATAGAAAAACTCACTAATTAGAATAAATGGATAATAGAGCAAAAGAAAGCCACAGAATTTTTATCTTTGATTCTAACTAGATGCAAGTTCTGGACACAGAGATAATTTATAATTTCTTGTCTGGTCTTTAGATTGCCAAACTAGAGTTGTGATCCTGTGGGCACAAAATGTAATATTATGTTAACAGTATGAGAATTGATTATTGAGCCTAAACTGATTCTCATGTTGACATTATTTTTCTTTATTTGTGTTGGTCCATTTTCCCTCAACTCCCTTCCCTGACAAAATAAAGACCATTAGGTAAAATAAAGCAATCTTTGTAGACTGATCTAGACACCTCTCAAGTAACTACTAGATCCAGACTATAGTTATAATAAATGATTTATTATAAAGCATGTTAATTATAAACCTCATTCAATTATTTCTCACAACACAATGTTTTTTGGAATTAAGAGTCATGATTTTTTAAATTTGATTCTTTAATTTGATTCATATTATAGTTCAGAAAAATCAGTGGTCCCCAACCTTTTTTGGGCCACAGACCGGTTTAATGTCAGAAAATATTTTCATGCACCAGCCTTTAGGGTGGGATGGATAAATGTATCATGTGATGGAGACAAGCGGCAAGAGTGAGTCTTAGACCAGGGGTCCCCAAACTTTTTACACAGGGGGCCAGTTCACTGTCCCTCAGACCATTGGAGGGCCGGACTATTAAAAAAAAACTATGAACAAATCCCTATGTACACTGCACATATCTTATTTTAAAGTAAAAGAAAAAAAAAAACAGGAACAAATACAATATTTAAAATAAAGAACAAGTAAATTTAAATCAACAAACTGACCAGTATTTCAATGGGAACTATGCTCCTCTCACTGACCACCAATGAAAGAGGTGCCCCTTTCGGAAGTGCGGCGGGGGCGGATAAATGGCCTCAGGGGGCCGCATGCGGCCCGCGGGCCGTAGTTTGGGGACCCCTGTCTTAGACGGATGTAACAGAGGGAATCTGGTCATTTTTTAAAAATAAAACATCATTCAGACTTAAATATAAGTAAAACGGAAATAATGTAAGTTATTTATTCTTTCTCTGTGGACCGGTACCAAATGGCCCACGGACCGGTACCGGTCCACAGCCCAGGGGTTGGGAACCACTGCTTTAAATGGTTTTAGTTGTAATTCTATTCAAGTCAAAAAATTAGCATGGGAAAATTCCACCCAGTTTACAAATTAGCTGGATGACATTGAACAAGTTTTTTAACCTTTTGGAAATTCAATTTCTTTAACTGTAAAATAAAAGTGTTGGATTAAAGGGTCCCTAAATTTTCTTAAAACTCTAAAGTTTTATGATTATCTGTGATATTATAAGTAGATAAGCTGAAAGCTATTTAGCAGAGAAAATTGCATTATGTAAAAACGTTGAAGACTTAATGAGGAAATGAAAAGACAATTCATCAGGAAATGGGGTCAAGTTAGAGAGCAAAGAGTGTAGTTTCCCAAGCAATTCGAGTTTGAAAAGAAATTATTTCAGAGTTAAACACAGACCTAAGCCAACTAAAGACAGAGAAAAGAAAGCAAGCTCCATTTTTTCCTGTCACTCCTAGAAGAGGAACCACATAACTGTTTAACTTTCTGCAACAATAAGAGTAATAAAAGAAACAAACACATAAAATACTCAACTATAAATTGGTTATCATTTGTATCTGTTGCAATTTTATTCCTACTCTTCTAACCCAACTCTGAAAGTCTGAATGCCAACTCTCCCCACCGGCAGGCACTTCAGTGGCTGCTCACAGCATGCTACTTTTTCTACCTCTTTTAGCATCAAAAATCCCCCTCAGAGTCTTACAAGTATAATTCTAAGCTGAAGCTGGGGTTGAAAGCTGGTGTCAATCCCCCAAATTCTGTTGGTGATAACATGAGGACGTAAGACATTCAACTTTGTCATGAAACTAAATTATGATACAGGAGACAAGAACATGAAGCTACTTGGTCAAAGTATTCAACCCAGAGCAACAGCCACACCACTCCAGGGAATACAGAGGGCCCAGACAAGGTGCCCTTGACTCCTGTATCTTCCTACTAAAGAAAAAGTGAAGAACTATACAATTTGCCTTGGAAGTCTAATTATATTAAGAGAAACCAGTTTCATACCTGAATACCTATGTTTTGTAATTGATCAAAAGGCAAGAAATTTTAGGGGTAGGGTGGGGAAGAAACAGTCACAATAGACCTGTAAAATCTCAGATCTGGCTAGTCAGCTCTTGTACAACTAAAAATTGGCTATATTTTTATAACATACTTCACAATTTGAAAATATGAGGTATAAATATATATTGTCAATCACTTTCATATCATTTTCTTGTGTTCAGAAAGTCACAAATTTCTGGAGAGTTCAGAAACTTTTTACTGTACTTATGTTTCTGAAATATGACTCAATTTCTTTTATGGTTTTTTTTTTTTATTCATTGAGAAGAGGGGAGGTAGAGACAGACTGGGATCCACTCGGCAAGCCCACTAGGGGGCAATACTCTGCCCATGTGGGGTTTTATTCCGTTGCTCAGCAACTGAGCTCTTCTTAGTGCCTGAGGCAGATGCCATGGAGCCATCCTCAGTGCACAGGGCCAACTTGCTCCAATCAAGCCATAGATGCAAGAGGGAAATAGAGAGAGAGAGAGAAAGAAGCAAGAGGGGGAGAGGTGGAAAAGCAGATGGGCACTTCTCCTGTGTGCCCTGACCAGGAATCAAACCCAGGACATCCACACACCAGCTGACGCTCTACTACTGAGCCAACCGGCCAGGGCCTTCTATGGTGTATTTTTGAAAATCTCTTCTTGTTAGAATATTTTGTTTAACACAGAGAATGTGCTGACAACTATCTCGAAAACAGATACTCAATATTTGTCTATTTCCCTTTTAACCTAAATATCATTTCTCATTACAAATTTAGACATCCAGAACAGACCATTGAAATACTGGGCTTCTGTGCACACTGAATAGAGAAATTCCACAGTGAGGGGGCTCATGAGAAGGAGAAGTGAAATCTTTCACAGAATATTCTGGGAAGCTTCAGCTGTTTGAGTTTTGGAAAAGTTTCCTGAATAGTTACTTCTGCAGAAGACTTAGAAGAACAACCACAGTGCCGATAATATTGTATTACTATGTTATTTAGCAAACAACTGTATAGAGCTTATTATATGCCAGACCCGGTAGGTGCTTTACAAATATTAATCTTTGATTTTCATAACAGTCCTACAGTGTAGGTAATATTATCATCATCACTACCCTCCCCATTTTAATAGATGGAAACAGTGAGGCACAGGGAGGTTAAGTCATTTGCTCAAGCCCCTCAGCTAACAAACAAAAAAATCTGGGGTATACTGTATGGCTCCAGCATCCACATCCCTAACCTCCACACTCTGCTCCTCTCGGGGTAGGACATTATTTGAGGTGGAGGTAGAGGGAAAGAATTAGACAGTGTTTTAAATGTCAGAGCCCTTTAGCACGTCACATCTTCGTATGGAAACACAACTTTTAACTTCGAGCAACTTCCACTTCTTTAACCCAGAGAGTCTGTGCTTCTTAGATGTTTTTAGGGTGAAAGATGTGATGATGTAAACACCAAAGAGAATTTTAAGAGTAGTCTTCAGGGTGACCTTGCTTCAGAAGCTGAGACCGGTGAGCCAAAGTATAGTATAACTAAGTTAAGTATAACTATGAAACTAGTACAGGGATGTTAATCTGAAAGACTATTTGTCATACTAAACCCTCAAAAATGACTGATTTACCTATCAGTAGGAGAATGATTAAAAAACATTCATGCATTATGTAAAGCCAATATCCACGGCCACTATCACAGCAGCCTGGCCCATGCAGGTTCGCATTGGATTCGGACAGTTGGTAAAGAAACAACGGAGCCAAAAACTGACGGGCCATCTTCTTTAATTCTAGCTTGCACCCAGGGGGCAAGTAAAAAACACACACTGGGCTCTAAAACCCACTCACATTCAGTGCTCACAAAGGTACTGACTTATCCGGGTTTCCTAGAATCAAAGGTTTCTAGCTCACCAGACTTATTCACCTCTGTTCCCCATCTCCTTCCTTCTCTCTGCACAAACTCTGCACTAACTGGCTTCTCACTCAACACTCCGCCATCTTGGCTGCTTCTCCTGGCCTCCTCCACGTGGCCTTTCTCTGCTTTCCTCTCGGCTCTCTCCTCTAATGATAATCTCAAGAACCAAAAGTGCAAGGTCCCGCTCTGCCCCCATTCTATAGTGTAGAAATCCAAACCTTTAATCCAATATACAAAACAGGGAAGTCTTTAATACAAAGTCACTTTCTGAGGCATGATAGGATTGTACCATCCCACATCAAAAAGGGTGGGAAAGGCTTAATCCCAAAACCAAGGCTACAAGGATTCTGCCTGCCCACAGCCCGCCCCCAACACATTAATATCACCTGGGCGATGGCCTCCACGTGGGCAGCACCATCTTTAACAAAGTGAGCATAATATATTTTATCTGCCCAACACATTAGAACACAAAGCAATCATTAAAAAGAATAATGTCAATAGTATAAAGACATATGTAACATTAAGTGAAAAAGACAAGCTCCACCATACTTTCATAGTATTATGCCATTTTTATAAGATGACATAAGAAACATTTATTTTCCTTTGTTTATAACATACAGGCATGTTTGAATACAAATAGAAAAATCTGAGAGAATACATACAAACATTTTAAGAGTAGTTACCTCTGGAGAATGTGCTGGATGGAGGGGGTTGTGGTAAAAAGGAGATAAATTTTTACTTTAGAGACTTCCACTTCCTTGTGGTAGACAAGATTCACCAAGTGCACATGAGTTAAAGCACAAGGAATCATATGGAAACCATTAAACAATTGGAGAAAGGTTAAGAAATAATCAATTATAAACAAGCTGTATAAGTTTGACAAACTGAGTCATGAGATACATCATACACAACTTTATGCACCAGTTATTATTCTATAATTATTTATGAATCACTGTGCTAGCTGAACTAGACATTGGTTTTGCTAACAATATAAATTTTGAGGTTTTATTTTCATTAAAACTTAAATAGGAAAAAATAATACCTCCCAAAGACTTATAAGTCAATACTTAATGCACTGACCTTTTAAAATTATATATTCCTTTTAAAAACTTAAATATATATTTATGTGGCCCAACACACATTTCAGATGGATTGGATGGCAAGTGGTAGGATCAAAAACAGTATGGCACAGAGTTAGACAGATGATCAATCTAGGTTCTATCACTGACAGCTCAGTAACTACAGTTACTTAACACCTGTGGGTTCCTGTTTGAGCTTCTTAAAAAAAGTTATAATTCAAAAAAGCAAGAGAATGGTATCTCTTTTGGTTGACTGACACTAAAATACACCTCCAATGCTGGCAAAAGCCTTGTTATGCAAGTTACCAAGCAGTAGTGAAGATGACATCTGAAATAGCGATCAGTGTCCTCCTCTTACCCCACCCCCCAGCATACTTCCCCTGCTTCTTCCATGTTTCATTCAAGTTTCCCCTTTGAAAGTCTTGACTATAGATCCCCGCCCCCATCCACAACCTAGAATCAAAGCCTCTTCTTTGGCCTGGCAAGAAAGCCCTATTCTGCCAAGGCCCCAGTCCACTTTTCTAGGATCCTTCCCTGCCTTCCAACCCCTGCCTAGTTCCACATAGGAAAACTATTCAAGCCATATGAAAAATGTCTCCAGTTTACTATTTGCAGGCCCATAGTTTCAAAGCAGAAATCCCGTAAACCAGAGGTGCTTTAGAATTCAAAACTTTTTAGATTTACAACAAGTAATCCTGTGCTTATATATGTATATTACACAATGCCCCAGGGGGTCTCAGGCATCAACTCTTCCTCAAACATGTAAATAGTTTTTCAGCAAACCCAGAATATTTACATTAAGTGTCAAAAGGTTGCAAATAGCCTCAGTCAGTCCAGGTCTGGTTTTGCCTCTGAGTCACTTCCTTTCACTCCTCCAGATCTATTGCCTACACCCCCCACACACCTGCTTTGTGCTGGGAGCTGACCTCTCTGGGCTTCAGCTCCACAATGCATTGGAAGGAAGGCCAAGTGGGAACCCAGCATCCTTTCTAGGAGGCTGGGTATCTCCCTCTCCTGAAGGACTGTCATCTATAGGCAGCTGCTTTTTAGGCAGTGTTTTTCCCATGGCTTTTTCCCTCCGGTTTCCAAGAACCACTTTTCTCCTCTTGTCTCTTTGTCTCTAATGATCACAGCAGCTCTGCTGTCCCACTATCACATTCCTACCCCATGTGCCAGTGTCCCACCTGCACTTTTGTAAGTGGTCTCTTTATTAAACCCTCTTCAGATGATCCCAATATGAGAATGCCATCTGCTTCTTTAGGGAGACCTGACAAATCCAGCCCACTCATGAGTTCCAATAAAGTCAGGTTTTCCTACCTAAAGGGTTAAGAAACAGTGTTCAGCTCTTAAAACAGTTTGGACTTCAGAATTACATCTAAGATATTGTGAACCCCAAAACTTGACTGTTTCTTTCTTCCGTTTAACACACACTGCTCCTTCTATCTGGAATGCCCTTGTCTCCTTGTCCAACTGGCTAACTTCAATTTAGTCTTTAAATACCCTCTGTCTGGTGAACTTCCAGGGTAAACTATCCATTGACCAATCCCTGTAGACAACCTCCCATTCAACAGTCCTGGGCACCTGCAAAATCACTAGAACAGCCTTGGAAAACTTGGATGAAAATGAGGCTTGAAGGGAAAACCTCACCCAAAAAAGCAATGAACTCACAAGTACTGTTAATGTTATGTATGTCAAATATATGTTGAATTAAAAAAAAATAATAATATTACTGTATTATTTTTAAAAACAAACAGATGAGTGTACTCAAATGACTAAAATGTAGTGGTATCTAAACTTCTTTTGATTGTCTTGCACCAAAGACTCACAAACAAAACATAAACAGAAATTTTAATTTTTTTTTATTTATTTATATTTTTACAGAGACAGAGAGGGAGTCAGAGGGATAGACAAGGACAGACAGACAGGAATGGAGACAGATGAGAAGCATCAATGATTAGTTTTTCATTGCGCGTTGCGACTTCTTAGTTGTTCATTGATTGCTTTCTCATATGTGCCCTGACTGAGGGCCTTCAGCAGACCGAATAACCCCTTGCTGGAGCCAGCGACCCTGGGTGCAAGCTGGTGAGCTTTTGCTCAAGCCAGATGAGCCCACGCTCAAGCTGGCGACCTCGGGGTCTCGAACCTGGGCCCTTCCACATCCCAGTCCAACGCTCCATCCACTGCGCCACCGCCTGGTCAGGCCAGAAATTTTAAAATAATTTTAAAATAATGCTCATCCTTCATATGTCCGAAGCATTCTGGCATTTTCTAGCCTATTGTAGCCAACACTACTTTTTTAAAAATACTGATCTTACCTTAGAAATAGATTATGCTATATAGTTGGAAGACACCAAACTAAACAGTATTTGTCAACAAAGGTTTCCAAACACTGTCAGACAAAGAACCAAAATGTTAACTTAAGTTGTAACCACAGTTTAGTTTTTTGCCATTTACACTTTTGAGTAGTTTCTCCCCTGCGGCAGACCAGCGCAGCTCCTAATAACAGTGCGGAATTGAGGAAACACACTTGTCAAAATAAAAAGGATGGGAACCGGAGGACTCTTCAAACTGCCTGGCAGTATCTGAGTGCCCTATAGCCCCCCCCCCCCCCCCCCCCCGTTGCTTTATTATATAGCCATATGCAAATCAAGGACCTGAATGCAAAGTTACACATCCAAGGCTAAGACAGGAACTCTCCCAAGGCAAAAACAGGATACATTAGTGAAATCTACTAACATCTGAAACAAAGAGTCAGAGGAAGCGTCTGTATATTGCTTCCAGCAACCCAAGGAAGCAAGTAGAGTGGGTGCAAATACTCAGCATCATAGCTAATATGGAGGTGAAGGCGGGGGAGAACTTAGCCTTTTGCTAAGCCTCGAATCTAAAATGGCTTTTTGCCATTTATGGTCTACAACACTCCCCATTTTCAGTGATTTCAGGGCTTTCCTGGGCCGGGGCAGGAATTCCTTTCCTCAAGTTGGATGACATCTGGCTCGAACCACAGGAGGTGTGCCGAGACAGAAACCAGAGCAGTCAGCAATTGGGAGTTGGGACTGTCTTAGCTAATTTTGGATATTTGGTCACCTTATCTGAGATTACATGTAAACTCACTTTTTTTCAGTGTCTCAGAAGGCAGCTTTTATTATGTAATTTAAAAAGAATTTTGCTGTGTTGGTTAATGATTTGGGTTAATTTTAAACTCGGGTTTATGAAATGTGAGCTGGTGCCAGGAAAATGTGGATAAATTGTCGCTTCCCTAGAGAAAACAGTGGCGCCCTTAGTAATGGATCCTAGTAAAGTTTCTATATTTCTTTTAGGACTTAAAAGACAAAGCAAAATGTGGGTTAAGGTTTCTGCTGTGTATGTAGACTATATTATGCAAGCCCAAATAAGAAAAAAAAAATTGTCCTAATTCAACTCTTGTTTGTACCAAGCAGATAATCATTTAGACACCTTTTAGAGAAAAGAATTTAATTACAATATATAGATATTGTATTATTTAGAGTTGCCATTGGTTATATGTGACAAAAGTCCAAAATAGTAGTCAATAATAGTCTGATCTGAAGTAAGATAGTATTTTGCTCTCTTGTAAAAGACCAGAGGTTGGCAGATCAGAACTGACACGGCTTCATGACGTCAAAGGACCAGGATTCTTTTCTGTTGCTAACTACCGGGATTTCTGTTGATGCATTAAAATTTCAGGTGTCTGGCAGGAGGATGGAGGAATAATGGTATGCCTCCCTCTCTTGAAGGACATGCCCAGCAAATTGCATATACCATATCCTCTTATAGTTCATTAAAACATAATATAATCACATGGCTGTACTCAGCTGCACAAAAGGTTTGGAAATGTAGTCTCTATACCAGGAAGTGATATATCAGCTACAAAATGAAAGTCTCTTACATAGGAAAATGGGAAGGACAGATATTGGTGGAAATAAGTGATTTCTTCCCAAATACTCATGGTCCGGGATTGAAAAACCTTTAGGCTTGATTTTTGAAACCTTTGCCTTTCCTCAAACAGGCAGCCTTCACCTTATTCCTTAACCCAGTGTTAAAGGGAATTGCAAAGAGCACTACTCTGCTTGCTTAGTTGATTCTTTTGCCCATATAAGGCAGGGCCTGCCATGCCAGGACATGGCTTGAGCTAGAGCCAGTCAGACCCTAACCACAAAGCTGGGAAACAGAATCTAACTAGCAAACAGGGAGAGGGAAAAGAATGATGGGAGGTAATCACAAATACCTTACCACCATGTTTAGGAAGCTCTAAGTTAATGTGTTCAAATCTAGATTCTTTACTTCTCTCCTAAATTTCACCTCAAAATGCACTGCCATCCACCCAGTTGTTTAAGCCAAAAACCTAAGTACTGTAATATTTAAGCCCCTTTTTCCCTCACTCCTCACATCCAAGCAGCAGCAACTACAGAATTTGTGGGACCCAGAGAAAACAAAAATGCTGGGCTCCTTCTTTTAAAATTATCATCAAAACTTCAAGGTAGCAGTAGCAGAGCATTAAACCGACTGTGGAGTCCTTAGACGTGTGAGAGGCCCAGTGCAACTGCACACACAGCTGACAGGCATCCAATATACATTTTGTAAATTTTACTTCTGTGGTAGTTAATTTTATGTGTCAACTTGACTGGCACCCAGATACGTAGTCAAACATTATTCCAGATGTGTTTGTGAGGGTATTTCTGGATTTTTTCTCCCTGATGTGGTGGGCCTCGTCTAATCAGTTGAGGTCCTGAATAAAACAGAAATGCTAACCCTTCCAAGAGTAAAAAGAAACTCTTTCTGCTCTGAGACTTGAGTTTTTTCTGCCTTCAGACTCAAACTGAAACATCAGTGTTCTTGGGTCTGGAGCCTGACAGCTTTCAGACTAGAACTATACCAAAGGCTCTATTGAGTCTCCAGCTTGCCAACCGCAGATCTTGGAGTTTCTCAGCTTCCATTATTATGAACCAGTTCCTTATAATAAATCTCTCATTTTCTCTCTAGATATCTACATCCTACTGGTTCTAAACTCTGGGAAGCCCTTAACTAATACAACCTTCAAAACATTTTTTATGTTGCTACACTTCTTTTTTTTTTGTATTTTTCTGAAGCTGGAAACAGGGAGAGACAGTCAGACAGACTCCCGCATGCGCCTGACCGGGATCCACCCCGCACGCCCACCAGGGGCGATGCTCTGCCCCTCCGGGGCGTCGCTCTGCCGCGACCAGAGCCACTCTAGCACCTGGGGCAGAGGCCAAGGAGCCATCCCCAGTGCCCGGGCCATCTTTGCTCCAGTGGAGCCTTGGCTGCGGGAGGGGAAGAGAGAGACAGAGAGGAAGGAGGGGGTGGGGGGTGGAGAAGCAAATGGGCGCTTCTCCTATGTGCCCTGGCCGGGAATCTAACCCCGGGTCCCCCGCAGGCCAGGCCGACGCTCTACCACTGAGCCAACCAGCCAGGGCCTCGTTGCTACACTTCTTAACATTTTTATGACACCTTTGGATCTCTGGTTCCAGATTAAATGGTAATGGCCTCCTAATACATGTACTGCTTTTACTTTGGCTCGTTGCTTCAGTGGTATTTAATCAGAGATGTGGAACCACAAAAACAGAGATATAGATACACACACACATACATATATACACATGCTGAAAAGACAAATACATAGAAGACATAAAATATACATATTTAATATATAATATTTAAATATATAAAATATTACACATCAAATATAAAATATATTTATATAAATATATTAAAATACATAAATATTTATATAAATATACTTACATATACATATATAAATATATAAATAAATTTGTGTGTGTGTGTGTGTGTACATGAGTTTATTATACAGCTTTGACCTTACACAACTTTGGGAGCTGATTAAACAGTATACGTGGAGCAGGAACCTGGGGCTGGCAATTGCAGGGGATGGTGACTGTGAAGAGGGGAATGCGGGGATCAACTGGAATCTGTGAGGATAAACTTGAACATATAAGAATGGGTTAAAATCATTGTCAGTCTCTCACCACCTCTGAGCCTCCAACTTTGAGGAGAGTATGTGCCGCACAGGAGAAGGTGATGCCCTTAGTCATGGATCTAAATATGTTCTTGGCTCTGGGTTTAGAAAAACTAAAGGAAAAAGTTGGCAGAAGTTGAAAGAGCTGTGGGCCGGATGTCGCTCCGGGAAAGCAAGGTGAGCCAGGGATGACAATAGTGTGGATACAGTGCAATGGTGCCTTGTACACTGCTCCAACCTTCCGAGAGCAAAAACAGTAGAATACCTCTTTCTTTCTGCCTTCCGAATAGAATACAAAATTCTTCCTGTGAAGCTGGCTAACCCTGAGCCATGCAGAGAGAGAAATTCTGGAAAACAGTTCGGGCTCAGCTAAATTGACACCATACAAATCCTCCACACCTCTTCCATTAATTCCAACATGGCAGCAGAAGATATCACTTATAAGTTTTAATCAGATTATTTTCTTCCTCAAAGCCTTCCAAATGCTTCTACTTACATCTAAAATAAACCCCAGACTCTTCACTGTGGTTTACAAGGGTGCACAGGATCTGACCCTACCATTCTCTGAGCTCATTTCATTTTATCCCACTTCCACCTTGAGCGCCATCCTTGCACCACTGCCTTCAACACCGCGTGGTCATTCCTGTCTGCGGGCATTTGTACTAGCTGCAGCATTTGCCTGCAACTCTCCTCCCACTGATCGAGCTTCGCCTCACTGGCTTTCTTTTTCCTCAGGTTTCAGTTTATCTGCCATCTCCTCAAAGACCTCCCTGACTACTTAATTTAAAGAAGTCCTCATATACCTCAATTCTCTCTCACATCACCCTGTCCCAACATCCTTATCTTCGTTAGAAAATATTTTATTTATCATTTACTTGTTTATTTTCTACCTTTCCCACCACCATCACTATCAAAATGTAGCCTGTGTAAGAGCAAACACTTAGACTATCTTCTTTCTCTGCCTGGAACATGGTAGTGTTAAGCCAAATTCGGAGGGACCCAAAGCATGAAGGACAGGAACAATGTCCGTCATTTACACATCAAAGCTTTATTGTCTAGCTTGGCCAAGCGGCGGCAGCTCCGACAGAAATCTGAGGGAGAGCGCGCTGGCCCTTTGTTTTACTTAGTTTTTATAGTTTTGTAAGTGGAAAGTACAGAAGCAAAAATTGCAATTAGGAGCCCTTTACCACTATTGGTTATAGTCCTATGTCCTTTAACATGATAGGACCACGTTCAATTTGCAAACCATACATCATTTTGGAGAACAAAATTTACAAGTCAACACAATGGTAGAAAGATATCTCTTTACATATTAAAAGGCCTTCCTATATTTTCTAATGTTCATCAGCCATCTCTCTGTCCAGAGTCAGACGTATTAACCGCATGCATTTACATAAGAGAGGTAGTTTCCGTGAGGACAAATGCCCGCAAATGGCTCATAGTTATAAGAAAAGGTTTATTTTGGCCCTTCCCCTCCTGCACCAGGCTAGCCATTCACTCCTTTCCCCACAGGTGTGGTGGAATGTCAGGGAATTCATGCTTTCCTTCCCTTTTCATTTACAATACAATGGCAAGAGCCATCCTGGTTATGCCAATCACACAGTACAGAGACTATTCTCACAATTTCTCTGCACTCCTTAACCCAAATTAATAAAAATGTTCTCCAAGCCTCTCAAAATATTAATTCTGTATTTTTTGGTACCTTACAACACCTGCGGATGAAGTGGCTCAGTGGCTCCTCATTAGTACTCAATAAATGTTTTGTCAAGGGAATAAAAATATCTGGGCTTATAATAAATAAAAATATTTTGAGTTATATTGGTTTCCTAGGGCTGCTGTAACAAAGAAGCACAAAATGCGTGCTTTAAAACAACAGGAATTTATTTTCATGTTCTGGAGGCTAAAAGTCAAAATCGAGGTGTCAGTAGGGCCATGTTCCCTCTGACAGCTCTAAGCAGGAACTTTTTCTTGCCTCTTGCAGTTTCTAGTGGCCCGAGGTATTCTCTGGCTCCAACCTTTTCCTCCATCTTTTTTTTTTTCTTTTCTGAAGCTGGAAACGGGGAGAGACAGTCAGACAGACTTCTGCATGCGCCCGACCGGGATCCACCCGGCAGGCCCACCAAGGGCGAGGCTGCCCACCGGGAGGGGAGGAGGGAGAGAGGAAGGAGGGGGGGGCGTGGAGAAGCAAATGAGCGCTTCTCCTATGTGCCCTGGCCGGAATCGAACCCGGGTCTCCTGCACGCCAGGCCGAGGCTCTACCGCTGAGCCAACTGGCCAGGGCCCCTTTGCCTCCATCTTTGCATAGTCTTCTTCTCTGTTTGTCTCTCTGTGTCCCCTCCTTTTCTTATAAGGACATTGGTCATTGGATTTAGTGCTCATCTTAAATCCAGGGTGATTTCACAAGTATCCAAGGTTAGAACCTGAACATATCTTTCTCAAGGACACAGTGCAACTCATTACAGGGCTGATGAAAGATTCCTATTATGCCTGCTTCTTCTGCTGAGACAGGGTCCCTTGTACATTCAAATTTAGGGCAACCTATCAGGAGCCTTAGTGAACACCATATACCACAAGAAATATAAACATTTTCAGGTAATACATAAAGGGGTATTTTTCTATTCCTGGAAATAGTAGAAGGGTGGCCATCAAGATATGGACAATAATTAATTAAAAGTTTGCAAGATCCAGAATTAGGAATTTATATGATAGCAAAGCTGCAACAGCATCCCTTGGGGTACACTGAGTACATGAATGCTTAACAATACTTAGCAATGTGGTAAATAAATCATACTTTTGACAATGTAACTGCTGGTAGGAGAAGTGACCTTTGCATTTGTGTTAAAAACCTAATAGGCTTTTGCAACAAAGATTTCCACATTGCAGTTGGAAAACAGTTTGGAAAAATCAGGCTTGTTGGAGCAAGTTGCTGTTGGAGGAATTTAAAGCAAAGCATTATAGGAGAAGCTGCGAACTTCCTATGAAAATTTGAGTTATCCTCTACTCCTTTTTAGTAAGGAACTTATTCAAGGGAAGAAAAAGGAAGACTTTGTTCAGGGTTATAAGTAAAAGCATCAGTCCAGCTGTTTGGAATGTGCAGAGCTCAAACACCCAAGTTCAGATTTCTAACTACCAGAGCCCCCTGACGAGGCCTAAGTGGCTTCCTTACTTTATGTCAGAAAGCACATCGGAGAAAGCCCTGGGCCTTGAACAGGAACCATGACTACAGAAGCCAGGCCCTAAACAAAAGATCAATAATATCTCACACACTTGCCTCTGGACTCTAGTGGCCACCAGAGACAGATTTAAAACTCACGGCACCACTCGAGGGTAAGGGCTGAGAAGAGAAATACCTCAGTCTGTTCTGCCTATTCTGAGGATGGGCAATTTTGGGGGAATGTGCCTGTCTGCCAGGAAATAAGATCTAGAAACAGGAAAGATCACAGTGTTAAGCTCTACTGACCCCATAGGCAAAAGAGTTTGGTGAATACCACAACTCCACCCTCCCTCCTTGCTTGGCCTAGACCCTGGTATTATAGTAGTCAGAGAGCCATTTAGTGAGAGTCCAGTAGTCAGTCCTGACTTTAAGGGTGAACAAATGTGGTCATAGCCTTATGTTGAAAATTCTGCCTGCTACCTGGGCAATGCTGGAACCCCAGTCCTACCTGGTGAACCAGTAAATAAGGAGTCAATGGGAGGCCCTGGCTGTTTGGCTCAGTGGTAGATCATCAGCCCAGCATGTGGAAGAATAGGGTTTGATTCCCAGTCAGGACACACAGGAAAAGAGTGATCATCTGCTTCTTCGTCCTACCCCCTTCTCTCTCTTTCTTTCTCCCCCTCCCACAGCCATGGCTCAAATGGTTTGAGCAAGTTGGTCCCAGGCACTGAGGATGGTTCCATGGCCTTGCTTCAGGCAAGGAAATAGCTCAATTACTGAACATTGGAGCAATGGCCTCAGATGGGCAGAGCATAACCCTGTAGGGGGCTTGCCAGGTTGATCTCTGTTGGTGCACATATGGGAGTCTGTCTCTCTGCCTCCCTGCCTCCTTACCACTCAATAAATAAATAAATAAATAGTTAGTGGGATGGGTTAAGATGCTGCTACATAACTAGACACAGAAATCCAATAGGCATTATCCTTGATGGAGCTCTAGAGAAAATTTGTAGCAACTCTTAAGAAGACTGGGCCTAGACCATGAATTGGAGATGGTCCAATTGCCTTAAGTAAAATATAGCGGTACTGAGTTTCACTTTCTGACCCCAACTCACCACTCCACATCTCCAGCCCCTGCCACCCTGTCCTCAGAAGTTGTGCAGCAAAATATACAAGAGGCTGCACATATTTTTCTTGAGGAAAGATATGATAGGATGAAAGGATTTTATTCACCAAAAACCTCTTAGAAAGGGAGAGCTATTTTCTTTGTTGGAAAATCTCTTTGATAATTGCTTGGAGGTAGAACTGATACTCAAGTGGTGCAGATTTTAGTGGTTTACCTGCTAGAGGCAAGTGAATGGTCACACTGTTTGCTCCACAGCGGAGGAGGAAGAGAATAGAGAAAAGGTAAGAGGTGGGGTAAAAAAAAACAGGAAATGTGAGCTCTCTGCTAGGCCAATCACTTGGGGACAGGAAGATGCTTTAACAAGCATTATAGCTCAGTTTTAAATTTTCTTTTTTAAAAATATTCCAAAAGACACATAAAAGATTATGAAAGTGTAGATTCCTTTCAAGTGCAACTATTTTGGGTGCAGCTGGTCATGGCTCAGTTGCTCCCAGACCCTACCTCCTTTCAGTTGAAGCCCTATCCCCTAGTGACTCCTAAATCTTCAGTGAAGTACTTTTTAAAAAACCACACACACACACACATACATACATATATCTTAATGTGAATGGATGTTTTTCTGGAAACTGATGAAGAAACTAAGTTCTATACTCAATGCATTATTGCTAAAAAGAAGATGGCCTAGAGGTGAAGAACAACAGGGGAGAACAGATATACAATAGGAGCAAACTGTGAGAACTCACAGTTATCATGAAGACTGTTAGAGGCCACAGAATTGGTTTTTCATCCAGATTATTTGAGAAGTAGGCAGTCCCCAGCAGAAAGCCTAGCTATTCTAATTTTTCTCCTCCATTCATTATCTAGATTACTTCTGAGTGATCTTCTAAGACACAAATCCAAGCATGCCATACTTGTGATCAAAATTCTTCAAATATTTCCCATTGTCTATTGGATTAAAAGAAGACAAACAAAAAAACCCAAAAACTTTGCCTGACACTTAAGGTCTTTGCCAACTTCTTGCAAAGTGCCTGGTGAGCAGCAGGTGCTCTAAATGTGGAGCATGGATGGCTCTCGCATCTCTATGAGGTCTCAACTCAAAAATCACAGAACTTCTCAGTAAGGTCACCCTGGCTATTTACTAAAAAGCCAATAAGCCCTCTCCCCAAATTTTTCATAGCCCCTTTCCGTGCTTATTTTTCTCCTCAGTTCTTACCAATAGTTAACATACTATATGTTATATATTTTCCTTTAATTAATTTATTGTCTGTCTCCCTCAGTAACCATATACATATATAAAATATCAACTATAAATATAAAATCTATGAAGACAGGAACTTTGAACTTTTCAATTCATCTACTACAGGGGTCCCCAAACTACGGTTCACGGGCCGCATGTGGCCCCCTGAAGTCATTTATCTGGCCCCCCACCGCACTTCCGGAAGGGGCATCTCTTTCATTGGTGGTCAGTGAGAGAAGCACATTGACTATCTCATTAGCCAAAAGCAGGCCCATAGTTCCCATTGAAATACTGGTCAGTTTGTTGATTTAAATTTACTTGTTCTTTATTTTAAATATTGTATTTGTTCCCGTTTTGTTTTTTTTTTTACTTTAAAATAAGATATGTGCAGTGTGCATAGGGATTTGTTCATAGTTTTTTTATAGTCCAGCCCTCCAACGGTCTGAGGGACAGTGAACTGGCCCCCTGTGTAAAAAGTTTGGGGACTCCTGGTCTACTACATCTCCAGTACCTAGAACAGGAATGGCATGTAGCAAGCATAGATAGGTGAATGGATCATTAAAGCCTCAACTCAAAGACCATCTCTACCTGAAGCTACCCAGGCATATTTAGATAGTCCCCATGCGCACACCTACCCCATACATATCTTCTCTTATTATATTGTACTTCTTTCTCTGCATGTTGTTCTGAGCTGAAAACTGCATTGAAGTCAAGGGACTCACTGTTTCATCTTTACAGACTTAGATTTCTTTGTGTTTATTATATGAAATATCATTAAATAAATGAATTATTGATTATATTTCCCATTTTAAAGATGGTGAAACAGAGATTCAGAGAGGTTAATAACTTTTAAGGACACACACTAACAAGTTGTAGAGATAAGAGCTTATTCACCTGCTATCTGTGTTCTACACTCCATATTCAGGTTTTTGGTGCAAGCCCTCTTTATTTTGCAGGTAATGTACCCGCCATTAGTCTCCAACATCAGGTAAGAGTCTCTCACGGTCTGCATATCTCTCCTAAGAATTTATGTGGCTGGTGATGGATGCAATTGTTTGCATGGTTTGGCTGAGCTGAGCTCCCAGGAGAAGCTTCAGAATAAAGCAAGTTTTCAAGGGTTATTTGAACAAACAGAATTCCCACCCTGAGATTAGGACTCAGGGTACCTAAAGCTTTCCTCTTCTTCTCTCCATATTTGCTTCTGTTGGAAGTTGGGGCTTCAACCTTTTTTAAGCATGATTCCTCCAAGGTTGCTACATGAGAAAGATAAGCTCCTTTTCCATTAGCCATTTCCCCATGCTACCACAGCAAAAGTGGAGACTTACTTTTTATTGGTCCAACATCTCCCTTTTTAACAAAGAATTAACATTTTTTTGTTGTCAGTGGTCCGTTAAAAGTAATGCAAAATGTTACAGTAAAAAAAAAAAAGTGTTTGTTACTTGTTCTCATTTGCTCATCTATCAAGCAGAAACAGTTAAAATCAGAACTTGCGAAAATCCACAATAAATTCTTTTCTAATGTCTTCTGTAGTTAAAATCCTCAGTAGATATGTAAGCATTTTATTCAGTAATAATGTGCCACCCTAGTCTGTGGCTGTACTACACATTTAACCCTTAATTGTCTACACAAAATGTAGGTGTATCTATAATTTGGGAAGCAGTCATGAATTATAAGTGCCGCTCTGGTATTAGACTCCCTGTGTTCAAATACCACCTCCATCGTTTGTTACCTGTGTGATGTTAAATTCCTGAATGTCTGGGTCTCATTTGCCGCATTTTAAAATGGGATTCTATCACTTCATAAAGTTGTATTTACCATAAAAACAGTAACTAATAAATAGTAATAACTATTTGAGGCTTACTATGCACTAGCCATTATGTGAGCACTTCAATTTTATCTAATTGTCAGAGCAATCTGGAGGAACTGAGACGCTGGGCACGTGAATGAATCCGGCTCAAAGAATACAACGCGGTGCGCAGCTGGCAGGCCAGAGGCAGAACCAGGACCGGAACCCAGTTATGTCTTACACAAAGCCCAGATCTCTAACCCATACGCCGTATCTGACAATGGGCAGAGCGCTGAGGGCAGTGCTAGCACAGAAAGTCCCGAAAACGTGGTGCGAGGTGAGTGGCGCTGGGGTTGGGGATGCGCCTCTCTGTGAGCATCCTCTCCCCCACGAGATTCCCGGGCCGCGCCGACGTGACAGCGGCCCTAGCGGCCCTAGGGTAAGGGGAGCCTGTTTCCAGCCGGACCGCGTCCCGGGGCGCTCCCGAGTGCCGCGCCTGCGCGCTCAGCCCCTCGGCGCGCCGGCCTTTGCGGACCTGCGCTTGCTGCCTTGAACGTGCGTTTGCTGCGTTTGCTGCGTTCGCGGCGCCCGGGCCCTGAGATGTGCGGCGGCCGGATCCGTACCAGCTGCAGGTGCGTGCCCAGGACTTCAGGAACCCTGATGTCAGGTGGAGCGAGCCCCGGGAAGTGTCGGGCCTCTCTTAATCCCGCCAAGGTGCTCCGAGACCCTGAACGGGGGCGCCACGACCTCAGTTCCTTTTCCTTTCCCACTTCCCCGAGTCTGGACTGCGTCTCACGGGGAGTGGGAATTGATGAGAGGAAGGCCCCGAAAGAATGCTTTCCCTTTGCTGTGACGGGTCGTGTCAAATACGGCACATTTTCCCTAGCTGCGGCCAAAGCTGTGTCCACCCTTTCCTTTCCTGCTGGGGATTTTACATCTCTGGACTCGGCGACCCCTAGGTGCTGAGTGGTTGTGGGCGCTTAGGGCGAGAGCCCGAGTTCGGACCCTCTGTCCAGGGCAGCCCCTCTGGGAGGGAGAGGGGAGGTTCGAGGCCAAGAGAGTGGGCCGGGGGTGTGGGGGTACAGGAACTAGACATTGGTAAAGGCTGTGGTGGGTGGGGTGTCACCAGAGATTATTTTCCTACTGAAAGTTGTCTGCGTTTCTCTCGGGTCTTTGGTTTCTTTTTCACTGACTTTGGATACCTTCACTTCGTTTTAATGGTGTTAGTTAAAGCTAGAAAACCAAGAAGAGGCTTTCAGCCTTGAAGCAACTTGGGAGTTTTTTGAGACCAGTTTTTACAGTCTTTTAACAGAATGTGTGCCATGCTGTTGTCAGGATAGTTTTTAGATTGAACCGTTGAGGTTTACTAGTTTATCTTTATTTTCAGTTTAACATAAGAAAAATTACACAGTTGGGAGTGTTGCTTTTTAAAAATGTTACCTAAACAGTCAATTGAAAGCACAAAGAATCAGTTGAAGCAGGTTTTATACTTCTATCAAATTAATACGTACCCTGTATAAAATACGTGGGGACTGCACTTGGAGCGATGGGGATCCCTGAGCTGTCACTATAAATAGGAGATGAGATCACTGCTTGCCACCAATAGCGCTGACAATATAGGGCTCCCAGTAAGTGTTTTCCCACATGATGTGGAGGCCAGCGACAATAGTATCCAGTCTTAATTTTAGTGGTCGATATCACCCATAGACTTTGGCACAGGAGCTGTAGGCAGTCAATTTCTGTTATAGTTCAAGGATAGTTCTTTGTAGTTCTAGTGTGGGATTTTTTAAATTTTTATTTTTTAGTGTGTTTCATAGACACTATCAAAGAGAAGGAGAACTGTACAAGAGAAATTGAGGAGTCCAGCTCCTGGCCAAAATCCTTTCTGTGTTTTTCAGACCCACCTGTAGACAACTGCGAGGCTTTGCCTGGCTGGCCTGGATAGGGGAGGTAGGGAGCTGCCCTTCCCACACCTGACTGTGCGTGGTCAGTGCACTGTAGTTTTCTAGAGACTGATGCACGTAGGCACTCAACCCTTTCCTCCTCCTAAACTGTGCTCATACGAGACTGCATTCCTTGCTCAGGTACCTCTCTCCATTCTGAGCACCTTGGCTGAGTCACTTCCCAACCACCTCTAACCAAAACCTTATTGGGAGGGGACAGACTTAACTGATGCACCTTTATTCATTTTGATTCAGGACCTTTCCACCTTCCTTCCTGGGCTAGCCCACAGTCCATAAAGAGACAGAAGCCTTTTATTTGGGCCTCCTCTGCAGTAAGATGATTGTGAGCACTGTGTCTACCTGACCCTTACCTAGTGTAGTTCTGTTTAATTAACCACTGGGGGCCAGTGCTATTTCTTTTAGCCTCTTTTCCTCACTGTCCCCGTTAAGTGAACAAAGGCTTTATTATTTTTTTCATTTAAGCTGATTTAAATATGTTGACCCCTAATTGCTTGACAGAAATTAAGTAAAGTGCCAACTTGGCAGTTCACTGAATTCATGACAATTTTAATCCTCATAACTGTTGCTGTGTTAGCATATTTAGGGATTCGTTCACCTGTAATTTCTCTAATTCGGTGTCATGAAAGTGCATATTAATAGCACCAACAGCTGATTGTTACTTCCATGGATATCTGAACATTTTATAAATTAATATAGTAGCTTGCAGGCAGATTATTATTATTTTTTTAAGCAAGAGGAGGGGAGACAGAGACAGACTTTTGAATGCACCCTGATGGGGCTCCCCCTCTACTGGATCTGCTCTGCCCATCTGGAGCCATTGGGCAACAAAGCTATTTTTAGCACCTGAGCCAGAGGCCAACTCCCTCATTCAAACCAATGGAGCCATATCTGCAGGAGTATAAGAGAGAGAAGAAAGAGAGGTGGAGAAGCAGATGGTTGCTTCTCCTGTGTACCCTTACCAGGAATCGAACCCGGGGCATCCACATACCAGTGGTCACTCTACCAGTTAGCCAACCAGCCAAGGCCCAGATTATCTTATTTTGCATAAATTTCTGTGACATATTTCATTTGTCTTTTAATTACATTTTTTAATTTTATTTACTTTTTTAGTGAGAGAGAGAGGAACAGGCAGGGAAAGATAGACAGGAAGGGAGAGAAATGAGAAACATCAACTTGTTGTGGCATTTTAGTTGGTCATTGATTGTTTCCTCATACGTCCATGACTGGGGGTTTTTGGCTGAGCTAGTGACCCCTTGCTCAAGCCAGCGACCTTTGGGTCAGTGACTATGGGGTCATGTCAGGGATCCCATGTTCAAGCTCATGATCTTGCATTCAAGCTTGTGAGCCCACACTCAAGCCGGCAGCTTCAGGGTTTTAAACCTGGGTCCTCAGCATCCCAGGGCAATGCTCTATCCACTGTGTGCCACTGCCTGGTCAGGCTAATTAGATTTTTTAATTAATATTTTGGGATTATATGGGCCAGTTGAACAAAAGCAGACACTGTTGTTTTCCTGTCTCACCTTACTTAATAGATTACTTAGCCACTTTAAATAAAGTGACTGCTTTGTTGTGGCTTCCTCTGTCTAGTTTTATGTGAAGAAATATGCCTGGAACAGTTTTCACAAACATTTTTTACCTCTTCTGACAGAAGTTTCACAAAACACTATTTATCTTGCTATGTGTTATGCCAGTGATTTTCAACCTTTTTCATCTCATGACATACATAATAAACTAATTACTAAAACTCTGCGGCACACCAGAAAATATACTTTTTGACAATCTGACAAAAAAATAGATGTAATTATGATTCATTCACATTGGACAGCTATTGTTGTATTAGCTGTTATCATTTTTTTACTTGACAGTCTAAGGGAAAAGTGATCAGTGCCTCTGACTAAATAGTCATGTATTGCACGTTTTAATACTTGTGGCACACTGGTTAAAAATTGCTGTGTTATTCAATCTGATATTTTCAACTCTCTTATTAAACAAAATTACTGAGTATGACCCACTAAATTGATTTCACATTCCATTAATGGGTAGTGACCTGTAGCTTGAAAAACATGATGAAGCAGCTAATAGAAGATATTTGCTCAGTGAACGAGTTATGATTTTTTGTTTGTTTCTGATTCAGATTGCTGAAGAGGACCACAATGTGGTCATGTTTGTGATTTTGTGTTTAAGATGTCTTCTAGGAGAGGACAGTAAACAACAAGTAGCATATATGTTCGATGTTAACTAAATTAACTGACAAAAGAACCCTGAGATTCTGATAAACTTGTCAACTTTCTGATCTTAACTGGAAGATACATTAGAATGAGAGAGCGACATCAGGTTTTTGTTTTGTTTTTTAATCTCTTGACTCTCTTATTTAAGGGGAATGCAGTAGTAGAAGAAGAGTGAGAAGAAAATTGGCTTCTCTTATAAAAGAAGGGAAGATAGGGTGTGAGATGCTTATGAAAGTGCCTTTTTATGAGTCCTACAGAGGTATGTAAGAGGAAAACATCTTATCTTTATATTAACTCTGAAAACAAAATGATTATTTTATTATATTGCCTAAAAATGAACCACACTTCAACTTTCAATTACTTAATGATAGATGTATGTGTGTGTGTGTGTGTGTGTGTGTGTGTGTGTGTGTGTCTGTGTGTGTGTGGCCAGTTTGTGGACTTCATTGCCTCTGTACTTGTCTTTTAGAAATTCTATAACAAAGTTAAAGGAGAAATGAAAATAAATTTAAATTGAGTTAGTATGTTTATCTTTCAGTTAGAAATCCTAGAAATGGTATTAAGTAGGTAAGGATAAAGTTTTAAAATATGATCAGTGCTGAGCTAAATAATACCTTAATACTAATATAACTTCAGTTTCCCAACACATTCAGATGCAACAGGAGACATTTTTCCTGTTTTAGAGATAAGTATCTGTATTTCTCTCTTCCAGCCACCAAGATCATGTGGTGGCAAATCCAAGATTTCTAGAGCCCTGGTTTTCTGGACATTTTCTCCCAGTTGTCCATGTTGTCTTTTATTGTCCAGAGAAGAAGTAATTGAGAGTACATAGTGTTATGATGTGGCTAAGAAACCTAACTTTGGTAAATGAAGCATTCCATTTTCAAAACATGTCCATATATGCTATAATTGTATACAAATACATCTTATTTGAATATTATATTTTAATTATTATACGGTTTACCTTTCAAGCCCAAATTTTTAAAAATGCCAAAAAAACTAAATATTGACAGATCTATTTAGTGAACTAGGAAAATTGTGATTAAAAAGTCTATCTATTTAATGTTAAAAAATTGAATTCCGTATCCTCTTAATTAGAAATATAGCTTAAAATTATATGGGTTTTTTACTTTCTTTTAAAGAGTCATCATTTCTCTATATGTGTGAAATTAGTTTTATGTTTCTAAAGTAGTCACCAAAATGGTTATTAACTTTTATACACAAGAAAAGTCTAAATCTCCTCCTTGTTCTTAATAGCTTTAGCCAAAGGATAATTTTAATTACTTTTTTTCATATGGATAAATAATTTTTAAATTAATATATTTTTATTTTTAATTTTTAGACATCTGTGGAGATTAAGTGTACTATGGAGCTCATCAGAATATATCACTGAAGAAAATGATGGCTGAAAACAATTTTAAAACACTAAAGATTGAACAGTGTTTGGTAGCCAACAAAATACCTAGAAACAGGCCATATATTTGCAATATTTGTTTCAAGCACTTTGAAACACCATCAAAATTAGCTAGGCATTATCTCATTCATACTGGTCAGAAGCCATTTGAATGTGATGTGTGTCATAAAACCTTTAGGCAACTAGTTCATCTGGAGAGACATCAACTAACTCATAATCTGCCTTTTAAGTGTAATATTTGTCAACGCCATTTCAAAAATCTGAAGACGTTTATGAAGCACCAACACCTTCACAATGAAACCTACCAGAATGATACTAAACAGGCCAAAAGGTTGTTCGAGGCCAAGCAGGAAAAGCCAGTGTATGGAATGCATCGTACTTTTTCCACAGATGAGAGATGGGCATTACACCCGTGTAGTAAGTCTGATCCTGCCTACAGCCCTATAAAGAAAAGAAAGAATATTCACACATGTGCAATCTGCAGCAAGATGTTTCCATCACAATCAAAACTCGATAGGCATGTACTTATTCACACTGGTCAGAAGCCTTTTAAATGTGCCCTGTGCAGTAAATCTTTTCGACAGTCAACTCATTTAAAAATCCACCAACTCACACATTCAGAAGAAAGACCTTTTCAGTGTTGTTTCTGTCAAAAAGGATTTAAGATTCAAAGCAAACTTCTGAAGCATAAACAAATACATACCAGGAATAAGACTTTTCAGACTCTTTCATTAAAAGCGAAGAGTCCGGAATCATGCCCTCTGTCTAATAAATTAAATGTAAAGCAGGATGGTTTTGAAAGTGGTGATACAGGCGAATCCGAGGAGAATAATCAGCTTGATGTCCACTCTATTTATATCGTTCCTTTTCAATGTCCAGAGTGTGAAGAGTGTTTTGAATCAGAGCATATTTTCAATGGACACAAGTGTTTTCCTGCCAGAAGTAGCAGAATTCCAAGCAGTTTTAAAAGAAACCTCAACTATAAAACCATTGTTAAAAAAATCTTGGCAAAGCATAAACGTGTCGGGAGTAAGAAATTAGATAATTTTAGATCTGAGAAAAAAGTATTTAGAAATGGTTTCTTGAAAAATTGTGATCTTATTTCTGGTGAGCAGAGCCTTGAACAAACCCATGGAAGATTTGAGGGTTCTCTTGGCACACACGGAACATATAAGACAGTTGGCAATAAAAAGAAGAAAACATTGTCTTTCCCATATTCTTGGCAAAAGCACTTACAGAGCCAAAATATGGGGAAAAACTTGAAAGGTATCCTTACAACAGAAAACATGTTCACTATGGATAATACAGCGAATAATAAAGACATATCAATCTATGGTTCTTCAGGTGAGGAATTCTTTGATAACTATGAATTGCTTCAGTATGGTTTTTCAGTTCCAAGTGAAAACATGCATACAAGACATAAGATGTGTCCTTGTGACAAATGTGAGAAAGTATTTCCTTCTATTTCCAAACTACAAAGACACTATTTAATTCATACTGGACAGAGACCTTTTGGCTGTAATGTTTGTGGGAAATCTTTTAGACAGTCAGCTCACTTAAAAAGACATAAATTAACTCATATTGAAAAGATTCCGTATAGAAGAAATCTTTGCCAAGTAGAATTTGACAATTTGAGCAAACTTTTCATTCATCCGGGTGATGTTAACTATAGTGCTTCCCAACAATGCCAGACTCTTGGTTTTCAAAAATGTGAGGTCTCCGAATCAGATAAAATATCAGAAATAAATGTTAAGACAGAATCAGAGGATTTCATTCCTGGTACCCACTGTAGGAACAGGCAGCCTTATCTCTACAGTGCATTTCTGCAATCAGAGCAGAGCCATCATAGTCATCATAGTTATTCAAGACATACTGAGAGGAATGATGGCCTTCTTTACCAGTGCAGTGTTTGTTCTAAAAGTTTTAGATCTCCATCTAAACTGGAAAGACACTATCTAATTCATGCAGGGCAGAAGCCATTTGAATGCTCAGTTTGTGGCAAAACATTCAGACAGGCCCCTCACTGGAAGAGACATCAACTTACTCACTTTAAGGAACAACCACAAGAAAAAGCGGTTGTCTTAAATTCAGTTCTGTAACTGACAGACCCACTAACACATTTGTGGTTTCTCTGGTGATCTGTTCTTAAAGCCTGTACCATTTAAAACATCTTTTTATCAGAAGGCCTACATTAAGTTGAATGATTTTATAGGCTGTTGCTTGTCCTGCAGAGTAAGGTAAGAAACAGAAAATTAATACAATGTTTTAGGACAGCCATGTTTTTAGAGGGAAGAACATGATTCCATTGCCATAAAGTAAGCATCTACTTTATTGGAACATATACTTTGTATTAGAAGTGTTATAAATCCATGATGCAGTATAAACAGTTCAGCTCCATTTATTTTTAAAGGAATTAATCCTTGAGATATGCCATCTCCTTTTGATATAGTCAGAAACAGAGTCAAAAATTGGTTTTTGGCTGCAGCAAATGGCTCTACTATATTGAATTTATTTTACATTTCACATGAAAACACAGTTTTGTACACCTGTGGCTCAAGTTCCATTGCAAAACTTTTTTTCTTGTAAGTTCAAAAAATATAAAGGCAATACAAGTGAAAATAGATGAGAAAATCAGCCTTGTTTTCCCTAATCTTTTTCAAGCTGTTTAGTCTTAGGACTCTGGTAGCTTCACCTCATTTTTCACAGGTGATTAGAATCACATTTTGCCCAGCCTGCTGTTGTTTTTCCCCAAAATAACTTAAAAGTAGGAGAGAGGCTGGGTACACCTCCTCCGCACCTTTACATGATTGATTAGGAATATTATGCAAGTGCCATAATTTTTTTGATGATAAGGATTCAGTGTTATCTTTTCAGAGGGATAAATGTAATTCATCTATTTGCTTGTTACTGGTTGACTGCAGTAGTTGATTTTTACATTTACTTTAGTAAAATTTTATTTTAATGCTTCTTTAATTGAGTGGTCCTATGAGTTAACTAAATCTACTCTGTTAAGTTTGATGCGATGACTAGGTCCATTTACAGTTTTTACTCTTACTTTTTTTTACAAGATTCTGTTGCTAAAGTTTGGTCCTTATTAAATTGTTATTTTAATTAGTAAGGTAATCGTTCTTGTAAAGGAATAAGAAGCTTATAGAATTGAGGGTGTCATTCTTTTAAACAGTACTGTGATGTTTTGTGAACTATGCCCTTCATATTTGCCCCTTTTTTAAAATAAAGTCTTTTTAAGAATAGCATTTCCTAGCAATAAAAAAACCCCCCTGATTATCTTGCTAAGGTGAAAAGAACAGCATTTATCCTAGTACACATGAATACAGAGACAAGCCCTCTACTGAGAACAGATACATTAACAATTGTGAATTTAGAACGAATTCCACGAATTGTGAGTAAGAAGGGTGGGGAGAGTTGGTTTGCTTGCCTGTTTTACAAGTGAATTTTGAGAAACGAGTTTAATTTACAGGAATGAGACAACAGCGCAGATAAAATGCCCAATGATATACAAACGTGCAGGAGAATCATGTTTTGAGTAATAAGTTCTTTTAGGTTTACTCAAGATACATTCCTCCAGTGCAAGCAAGATGGTTTATAGAATTTACTTTAGGCAACACTTTTCAAGAACACATCTATTACATTAAAAGCAGGAGTCCCCAAAGTTTTTACACAGGGGGCCAGTTCACTGTCCCTCAGACCATTGGAGGGCCGGACTATAAAAAAAACTGAACAAATCCCTATGCACACTGCACATATCTTATTTTAAAGTAAAAAAACAAAATGGGAACAAATACAATATTTAAAATAAAGAACAAGTAAATTTAAATCAACAAACTGACCAGTATTTCAATGGGAACTATGGGCCTGCTTTTGGCTAAGGAGATGGTCAATGTGCTCCTCTCACTGACCACCAATGAAAGAGGTGCCCCTTCCAGAAGTGCGGTGGGGGCCGGATAAATGTCCTCAGGTGGCTGCATGCTGCCAGCGGGCACTGTAGTTTGGGGACCCCTGCATTAAAGCAAGTAGTAACTACATTATTTCCTAAGACTAAAGGTCAGGGTTTTCTCCCTTTAATTTGTCTGCAATTACGTATTTTGGGATTTTTCTAGGCTACTAATATAATTTTATCTGAAGTAAATGTCTCCTACTCCTTTCCTAACCAGAACAGGCAGAGTCCTTGACAGTTTTGTGCTTGTATGATTATTAGACTTTGTTTGCCTAAGTGAGTACTATATGTTTTTGGCCCATGCCTTTTTAAGCTGTTTCATATTGAAAGTTGGGATGTTGTAAAAATTTTGTCTAAGATGTACCATAGTGCTATTTGAAGTACCTGTAACAAAGTACTTACTTACCTTTATTATCACTGCAAGCTTCTTGTGGAAACTATAGGAGTGAAAATAAACTGTATTAAATGATGATTTGCTGCATGCCAGAATGGTAAGTGTTGTTGAATCAATTATTTTGGTTTTCTGAAAAAAATAAACTTTATAAACATCTTGAAAGAGAATTAGAAGAATTTTTTCTTGGGGTGATTTCAGGTTGTAGCATGATTATTTACAGAAATAATTTGACTTAGTGTAATTTTTGTTTCTTGTTTTGTACTGCAATAGGTTCTACAATTGTAGGACAAAATGTTTATGTAATGAAGAAAAGGTGGCTAAGATTCTTGAAAAATTCAATATTTCAGAATATTTTTAAAATAAAGTTTAAAAGTACACAGTTTGGACTTTTTTTAAAAAAGGGAAAATCATATAGTACTGGACCAAGGTACTGATTAACAAACACTTTATATGTTTAATGTTTGTTTTTTGATTTTAGTGAGTGAGGAAGGGGGAGAGAGACAGGAACATTAATCTGTTCCCATATGTGCCCTGACTGGGAATCAAACCTGCAACCTCTGTGCTTCGGGTTGATGCTCTAACCACTTGAGCTATCTGGCCAGGGCACCAAACACTTTTCTCAGCTCACTCCAATTCATCTACATTGAACTTCTTGACATGGATATTTAATCGTTCACTGTTTTGTTCATGTTACATTTCTTTGATAGCTCCCATCACCTACAAAAGGATATGTTAACTCCACTGCATGTCACATGAGGTGCCTGCTTACATTTTATCCTTAGCTTTGGCCTTCCTCCAGATTTATACTAAAGAAATATAGAATTATTTAATATAGAATATATACATTTCCAATGTATATATTCTTGTTATTGCCTCCATCTTGTCTACTTAGTATTAATTTGAATAACAAACTTACCACTCTTCACAGAAGAAGTTTAGTTGAGCAAGATTTTATTCATTTTTCTTCCATGATTGTATGAAAGAAAACAAGTGTTCAAAACTGACTTGTAGCAAACATTTCAATTTACATGTTACATAAGGTAACCAATTAGAATTACAGATATTTTAACAATCTTTGAAGTTGTGAGGACCTTCATAGTGGAAGCCAGCATGTGACTCGGGCTCTCATGAGAAACTGCAAGCAGCACTAGCTCCCTGGTTCGGGGCAGCCCACCTGGGTGCCAGCTCCCGTGCATATTTGGCTAACTTAGCCTTGGCGCTTCTAGGTCAGGCACCTGGAAGACTGCCTTTTAGGACATGGGCTAGTTAACACAGCAAATTGACATCACCACATTGATGTAATGTTTGTACCCTGTCACTATTGTCTGTAAGCCCTGTATATACCCACGCCTGCACTGCTAGCCTGGGAGCAGCAGAATGAAGCAAGAATAAAGACTTAAAGCATGTATCACTTGCTCTAGGCTCCTCAGGCCTTTTTCACTTTGGGGATCTTGACCAAAATATCCTTCATAGAGCAGGTGTGCTCCCACAGAAGTCTGGGCATCTTAAAAGAATCCTCTGTCAAATAATATTTGCAAGGGCTGTTTTATGATGCATAATATCTGCTTTTCAGAAGCTTCAAGGAAAAGGAACATTTAATTTTTCTTGTTGAGATTTTTCCTGTTGCCAGTGAAAAGGGCTTCGAGTTTTAAGGCTAACTGCAGGAATTCTATTAGTACTAAGAATAAAAGCTCAAAAGTGGTACAATAGTATTATTAAATGCAATACAGAATGTGTAATATTTTTTATTTACATTAGCAAACTGCATTCTTTGAATTTTGAGCTTAAATACTCCTTCCTCTGGAAGCCTCTGATTTTACCCAGCACTCATCTACTGTGCTTCCATTGCCTTTTGCTCAACTCTATTCATTACCACTGTTGATCCGTGGTTTTCAAACTTTAGCATGCAGAAGAATAATCTAGAGCAGTGTTTTTCAGCTGCCAGTCTGTGAACTGAAGCCGGTCCATCAGAAATTTCGTGTTGGTTTGTGAAAGAGTTAACTACCCTGATGTTGTGTTAAGATTATAGACCCAATAATCTTAGTCGAATTCACTAATGCTTAGTAGGGTGATTTCTGCCTTAGCAGTCCCCAAAATAATTCTCCTATTTTCACAAGTCCCCAAGGTTGAAACCACTGATCTAGATGGCTTGTTAAGAACAAATTGCTGGCCTGACCTGTGGTGGTGCAGTGGATAAAGCGTCACCCTGGAACGCTGAGGTTGCTGGTTTGAAACCCTGGGCTTGCCTAGTCAAGGCACATATGGGAATTCATGCTATCTTCTCCTCCCCCTGCTCTTCTGTCTCTATCTCTCTCCCCTCTCTAAAATGAATAAAATCTTTTTAAAAAAATTGCTGGCCGCAGCCTCGGAGTTTGATTCAGTATTTGGTTGGGCCTGAGATTTGCATTTATATAGATTAGCTGTTGCTGCTGTGTTGAGACTACACTTTGAAAACCACTGAGCTAAACTACATGCTTCTGGAGAGCAAGGGAATGCATCATTTTATGTTTAAAGCATGCAGTTTGAAACAATTTCTGTACATTATGCTTGTACATCTTGATATCCTCAAATATACAGTATAGTGAATGTATGAAGGAAGAAATGAATGTAGCCATCCTTACAAACTCTTAACATTCTCCTTAAATCTATTAACTTCACTTTGAGCCTTTCATTCAGTCTTGGAATGAGTTTGCTTTCTAATATGTTGAGATCAAAGCCAATCCAACATTATTCTCAAAACTTCCCTCCTCTTCACCCCCCAATAAAGTCTTTTTATCTTTACACCTTCCTTTCCTCACCATGTATCCTGTAATATTAATGTTCCTTTACTTTCTGAAGCTAGATTTTCCTTACTCTCTTTCTAGTCCCAAGAACTTCATTAATAGTCCCTTCTTTTTTCTGGTATCTTTAGATTATCCCTTTCCATTGGTTCCTTTCCTCTGCCTAGAAATGAAAATGTGTTCCTATTTGGTGACGATGGTTTTGGATATAACTGAAAGAACAATTGACTATTGCTTTAGCAATAGGGACCTTTATTGGCTGACCTGACTTGATGTCCAGAGACTAGACAAACTCAAGAGTTAGCAGAGCTAAATCACATACTTGAATTGACTCTGGTTCCTTTCACCTGCTCTGCCTTTCTCAATGACAAGGGCATTTCCTTTGTGTCTTTTGTACCCTTTGTTTGCAATTGGGACCATGCTTCCTTCATGAGAGTAGTGTGAGGTAGGTTGGAAAGAAATCCAGAAACTCGCATGAAAACAAGCAACAACTTTCTCAGAAGCCTGCATTAAAACTTACCTCTCACCTGCCAGAACTGCTCTACAGGCACGTTCCTGAAACAACCACTGACAAGGGCGCTAGAATTAGCTGGAGCTGGGGCTGAGGCTCAGTTTCCTCCCTTTGGGTGTACATGGCTGCCTGAAGATAATATGGCCACTGGTCAAATTTGAAGTTGTGTTTGGAAAGAAGGGAGGACTGATAGGCAATCAGTGATTTCCACTGCACCTAGCTTAAAAAGAGATAGTGGTTGGAACACATAACCTGTTAGTCTGGTTACTGTCATATTTTGTTTTTGTCTTTTATAGTCAAAGTTGTTGAAAATTCATTTTACACCTACTTGCGCATTGCCTCTTCAATTACTAACTTAGCTCTTATCTAGAGTTTTTCTCACCACCTCTTGGGAGCAGCTCTATGAATGACCAATGTAGTGGGCGTTGTTAGTCACAACCACAACTTCTCTCTTCACTGTATATCAGCCAGATAGGACTGACCTTAATTGCAGCTTCAGCAATGGGTCATTATCAGTCTAAGACTACAAAAATATTACTATTTCCCTTTTTATCATGACCATTTAGGGAGGGTAAGCCAGTCAATGCACAGCATTTCCTTGGCTAGAGTAATTGGCTCAGGAGTGAGCACTGACCTAGGTTGATCTGAACAGATGAAACCTCATACTTATTTCAATGATTGAGGAAGAAGAAGCGAGTGAAGAAAGACTTTCTTTAATCTGATACCAGGACATCTGCTAGTCTGGTGACGAAGTCAAGACACAGAAGAGGGGGTGTGTATGGATGGAGGTGGATGGGAAAAGGAAGCAGAGCCAAAGAATCATAAAGAAATGGAGCTGGAAGCCTGATTAAACTGCCTGAAGCCTAGCCTTTCTCTAGACCAGGGGTAGTCCACATTTTTATACCTACCGCCCACTTTTGTATCTCTGTTAGTAGTAAAATTTTCTAACTGCCCACCGGTTCCACAGTAATAATGATTTATAAAGTAGGGAAGTAACTTTACTTTATAAAATTTATAAAGCAGAGTTACAGCAAGTTAAAGCATATAATAATAATTACTTACCAAGTATATACTTTATGTCGGATTTTCGCTGTTTGGCAGAATAAATCTTTACAAAACAACTTACTATAGTTATATCTATCTTTTTATTTATACTTTGGTTGCTCTGTGACCGCCCACCATGAAAGTTGGAACACCCACTAGTGGGCGGTAGGGACCAGGTTGACTACCACTGTTCTAGACTCTTAATTATTTATAATTATAGTTTTCCTTTATTTTACAGCCAATTTGAATTAAAATTTATGTTTATTACAACAACAAAAATATCAACTATTAATTTTCATCAAATGCTTGTCTAATTGCCGAATCCAACCCTATCGCCATTCCTATCCACCCATTGGGGCATTAGATATGCTTGTTATCATGATTTTGTTGTGCTTTCATGGATATATGACTGAAAACGGATCAAACATTACTTTAGCCTGACCAGGCAGTGGTGCAGTGGATAGAACGTTGGACTGGGACGCAAAGGACCCAGGTTCGAAACTCCGAGGTCGCCAGCTTGAGCGCGGGCTCATCTGGTTTGAGCAAGGCTCACCAGCTTAAGCCCAAGGTCACTGGCTTGAGCAAGGGGTCTCTCGGTCTGCTGTACCTCCCCCTCCCCTCAAGGCACATATGAGAAAGCAATCAATGAACAACTAAGGTGCTGCAACGAAGAATTGATGCTTCTCATCTCTCTCCCTTCCTGTCTGTTTGTCCCTGTCTGTCCCTCTCTCTGTCTCTGACACACACACACACACACACACACACACACACACACACACACACTCCATATATATATATATATATATATATATATATATATATATATATTCAGTTCACTGTATGTCAACTTATATATCCATGAGTCTTTTAAAAACAGTTAAAACCAAGCCCTGAATTTTCGGTCCGTATTTTCACTATTTCCCATTTTAGGGTTAAAAGCAACTTTGAAGTTTCTCCCTTTCCCAGCAACCATATCTAGGGAAACCCTTTCCCAACAGAATCGACTTGCCTCCTCACTGACATCTCAATCAGCCGCTGGGTGTTTTCTCGGGGTGTTTCCCACTAGGGGGAGCAAGCGGAGGAGGTCGAAGCCTTAGCCTCTCTAGGTCAGACCCGATGGCTGCATAGACTTCCGTTCCTGATCCGTACAGCTTCCGGGGGAACGTGCGGGCTGCGGTACGCGTTCCTTGTGGGACGGTGAAGGCTGCAGATACTCGGCCTGGAGGGTTCTTGCTTTGCGGGCTTAGGCGGCCGGAGCCGCCTCACTGGGGAAGTGCATAGATTTCACCGTTGCTTGGAAAGGTCCTTTCTTTTCCACCGGAGCGGAGGGAGAGTGCTGCCATGGCGGCTCCGCCTCAGCCCAAGAAAATCGTAGCCCCTACGGTGTCCCAGATCAACGCGGAGTTCGTGACCCAGGTACGATTGGGCGAGTCCGGTGGGTGTGAGGGATGAGGACACGCTAGGTGCGGGGGATGACGGAGAAAGAGGTCTTCCTGCCCTGAGGAGTTTACGTTCCGGGGAAGGCAGACGTGGAAGGAAAGCTACTGTGCGAGCTTTGCTGTATTAAAGTCGCGATGGATTCACGGAAGGTGGAACACCCAGTCTACCTTTGCCTGGCAGGAAGGCTTCGTAGCAGAGGTGATGCTGAACTGATGGATGAAAAGGAGTAGGCTTTTTCTTAGACGTAGAGCACCAGGGTTTTTGCGTGGAGTGACAAGAACCTGCTCCAAATAGGTGCGCCTGTGAAGAGAGCAGTCCTGTGGTCTGCTGTGGTTTACTGTGTTGCATTGTGAACCAAAGTTGGCTTTGAATAGGGAAGCACAATCTTCTGGCCCTCGGCAACATTCTTAATCCTTATTTGTGGCTTTGGTTATTGCATGAGTGCAAATAGCTTCATGCAGAAGTTATGACCCCACCTGCTACCTGGTTCCTGACTTGGAGGATTTGCCAGGGTAAAGCCTTGGAGTCATTTTGAGTCCTCCCCTTCCCTTAACCCCGCGTATTCCTCCTCCTGAATACTCTCTTAACTCTCTGCTTCCCCACATCTGTTTACCTTAAGCCAGGTTGCCATTGATTGCCGCTTGTACGTAGGCATCCTGACCTGTCTTCTTTTTCTTCTTGCTATCCTCCAGCCTGTTCTTTATATTGCTGTCAGAGTGATTTTACACAGATACAAATCTGATAATATTACTTACTTTTCAGATCTTTTAAAAGAGTTCTAAGTGCTCTCGGGATAATGGCCCAAATCCTTCAGAGTGTCCTGTGATCTAGCCTGTGCTTATATTTAGTTTCCAGTTGCTTTCCTCTCCCTTTCTAACTCTGTGCTTTAGCCATCCTGAACTGCATTTCTTTTTTTTTTCTCCATTTTTCTGAAGCTGGAAACAGGGAGAGACAGTCAGACAGACTCCTGCATGCGCCCGACGGAGATCCACCCGGCATGCCCACCAGGGGCGATGCTCTGCCCACCAGGGGGCGATGCTCTGCCCATCCTGGGCGTCGCCATGTTGCGACCAGAGCCACTCTAGCGCCTGAGGCAGAGGCCACAGAGCCATCCCCAGCGCCCGGGCCATCTTTGCTCCAATGGAGCCTTGGCTGCGGGAGGGGAAGAGAGAGACAGAGAGGAAAGCACGGCGGAGGGGTGGAGAAGCAAACGGGCGCTTCTCCTGTGTGCCCTGGCCGGGAATCGAACCCGGGTCCTCTGCACGCTAGGCCGACGCTCTACCGCTGAGCCAACCGGCCAGGGCCTGAACTGCATTTCTTTGAATGTGCCTTGCTATCTTTAACCTCCTGGCCTTTCCACATTGTTCTCTCTGCTTGGAATACTTATCCCCCCCTTCCCTCCTTTCTTTATATGGTTACTTCACTTCTGTTCATCTTCATTACTTTGGAGAGGCTTTTCCTGACAATGTATACTAGATTAGATATTCCATTTTTCAGATATATATATATATATATATATTTGTGTGTGTGTGTGTGTGTGTGTGTGTCTTTTTCTGAAGTTAGAAGCGAGGAGGCAGTCAGACAGACACCCACATGTTCCCAACTGGGATCCACCCGGCATGCCCACCAGGGGCCGATGCTCTGCCCATCTGGGACATTGTTCCTCTGCGGCCGGAGCCACTCTAGCGCCTGAGGCAGAGGCGGTGGAGTCGTCTTCAGCACCTGGGCCAACCTTGCTCCAATGGAGCTCTGGCTGCGGAGGGGAAGAGAGAAATAGAGAGGAAGGAGAGGGGGAGGGGTGGAGGAGCAGATGGGCGCTTCTCCTGTGTGCCCTGACTGGGAATCAAACCCCGGGCTTCCACATGCCGGGCCGAATCTACCGCTGAGCCAACCGGCCTGGGCCCTTATACCTATATTTTTTTTGTGGTAAAAATCACTTATTGGTTTCTTTCTCTCAAGGAGCTTGTATTTTAGAGGGAGGGATGACCCAGACAAATGAGCAGTATCATTTCAGGCAGTGGTAGGTGGCGTGATAGGTGCTGTCAGGGAAATGAAACAAGGTGTTGTGACAGGGACTTGGTTGAGGTGTATGAAAGGCAGTCAGGAAAGTCCCCTCTAAAGTGACATTTGGCCTAAGACTTGAATACAAAAACAACAACAACAACAACAACAACAACTAAAAAACAGTTTTGGGAAGAGCAGAAGCAATCCAGGGAATAGCACATGCAGATGGTCTTATGATGTGAAGATAAAGAAAGCCAGGAGAGCGAATATAAGAAATAAGATGGAGAATGGTATGAGATGAGGACAGAGAGTATATGAGGTACAAAGTTTGGATTTCATTCTAAGTACAGTAGATTTTCATTGCAATCAGTGGCTAATTTTTTTTTAGAAAGATCACCGTGGCTAATGTGCTGAAATTGAATAAGGTAGGAGAGCAAAAGTAGTAATAGGATTCCCATTTCATCCAGGTAAGAGATGATGGTTTTCTCTACTTTCAAAGATTGAAGTAAACCAATACTACACTGAAACTGGAAGGACTACGATTTGATGATGATAGATTGTGGAGGAATGGGAGAAGAGACAATTGAACATAGTTTGAACAACTGGGTGAATAACTTGGACATTTACTGTGATAGGAGAGACTGGGAAAAGGGAAGGTTTAGTGGGAATGACAAGATTTCTGTTTTGGCCATGTCAAGTATGAGATTCCTGTTGACATTCAATTGAAAATGTTGAGAAGGCTCTGAATATGTGAGTCTAGAGCACATTGGCAAGATCTGTGTGTGAACATAAATTTGGAAGTTATTCACTCAAGATGGTGTTTAAAACTAGAGGATTGACTGAGATGTACTATAGAATGTTGTTTGTAAACATATAATATTTATTGTATCCTGCTTTTGATTGTGAGAACTGAGACTAGGGAATATGTCAGTTTTATTACCCCTGTACTGCCAGCACCTAGCGTTGTATTGGATGCTGTTACACATTGTATAATATGTAAGTATTTGCTTAAGGAGTGAGTGAATTAATGAATAAGTGTACAGTACCAGGTCATTAAGATGTAGCGAGAGGAACAAACAGTCTCAGCAGTCTAGGGCCATGATAGCAAACATTAATGCTTCATATTTGACAGGTAACTATTTTTGACCACTTAGGCTGCAAAGATGAATCACATGTCTTCAGGGAGTTCACAGTCTGTGGATGTCTCTTTAAGAGACAAAGAGCTCATTATTATAGTCCACTGTGATAAATACCAGAATACCGACGTGAGGGAAATACTTTGAGAACAAAGTTTTAAATGATTATATTTGTCTAAGGAATGAATTTTCTCATTGAGAAAGTGCCATTTGAAATAGACTTTGAAACATAAATAGGAAGGTGGGGAAATGGGTTTTCTAGGTAGAGAGGATGTTAGGTGGTCTTCCTTCCCTTCCCTTCTCTTTCTCCTCTACCTCCTCCACCTCTTCTACCTCCTCCTCTTCCTCCCTCTCCCCTTACACACGTGACCAGAGAAAGTGCTTTTAATTATTATTGAATGAATGAGATGTAGAGCTTAAAATTTAGTATTAAGATTACATATCTGAACTTTGACATTAATTTTTTATGCTACTGTGTTTTTATTTCCTTTTTGCCTTTAAGATTTTACTTTGAACAATTTGTGCTGTCGTAGCTATACAGAGTGGAGAATGGGAAGAGTTTCTATTTTACATGAGACTAGAGAGTGTGGGAAAGGGCAATATATTCCTGGTGGTAGAGGTGTCTGAGAGGTCACAGGTTAGACCCCGAGGAAAAGGAGAAACTCAGAAAAAAAGAGACATGATAGATACCTAATAGATGTTTGCTAGATCTTTAATGAAGTAGAGATGGACAGTAAGCAGTTTGGATTAGAAGATGGGATTTACGAATTTATTTGGAAGTTCCTGAATCCAAGAAAACATATCAGATTCAGTTCCCTTAATGGTGTGATGTTAGGAAAGAGGGCTGAGTTTGGTGATGCCTATAGGGAACAGAATGAAGAAGTGAGGATACCACAGAATAGTTGGGGGTGAAGTATTTTCTTTTGAGTTGGAGGGTGATTGATAATTTGGGAAAGTGCCATATGAGTGGGCCATTATTGTAATGTTTTGAGACTTCCTCAGGGCCAATGTCCTCAGTGCTTGAGAGGTTCTTTAAGTGTATCTACTGTGATAGATACTTAGCTATGGTAGCAAAGAAGACATAGGTCCCATCTCTTATGTTTTCCAGTTAAGTTGGCAGGAAAGATAGATAACAATCACATGGTGAATAATACAGAAAGAGAAGACTATAATAGTGATATTTACAAAATGAAGAGAAGGAAGAATCAATTGATCACCATCAGGTGGGGTTGAAGAAAGCCTCAGAGAAGAGGTAACATTTCAGATTTTACTTCATTCAGACATTCATCAGCGATTATCTGAGTGCTTCCAATATGCCAGCCACTGCAAATTAATCTTTTTATAAATATATGGGGTCTTTGTGATTGCCAGGGTTTTCTACTTTTCAAGAGATTGTAGTTAAGGTTTTTTTTTAAAAAAACAACAACTCAGTAAGACCATGTTGTTTCTTGAATATTATGCAATCCAGCTAAGTATCTGGAGACATGGTATATATACATGTAAAATTCACAATTTTCAAGTAAAACCCAATCTGCTGACATATGACCTACCAACTCTTCTTATTCTCTGTAATAACTCACTGATAGATTACAGTTTTTTAAGGTTTTGTTTCGATGTGTAATCATTTAAAGATTTATTTTAGAAATCAACATTATCAAAGATTTTGATTCTGATTTTTAATACTGACTCAACTGTTAACTAATTGTAATGTTGGGCAGCTCACTTTATCTAGACTTGGCTTTCCTTATCTCTGTGCTGAAGAGGTTTGACTATGGTTATTAACTTGGCTCTGTTGTTTCCCTGTGGGTAGTTAAAAAGTATGTTATGTTTTTGTTTTTTTAAAATCACAATGGCAGGTGGTGGTGCAGGGCATTAATGGTATTTAGTGGGAACGGCAAAGGATGTAAGCTGGCCTGCAAGCCAATATAGTTCCCTTAGAAGGTAGAATTACTCTGTCCCCCAGTGTCTGTAGTACCTTGTTAAGAAACAGCTTGTCACTGAGTGATCACAGTGTTTTAGCTCTACAGTGCTATGAATCTGTGACTTACTGTATATCTACTGTTTACTTTTGCAGTTAGCATGTAAATACTGGGCTCCCCACATCAAGAAAAAGTCACCTTTTGATATTAAGGTAAGTATGGATTTGCAACATATTTTTTGAATAGGTCTGCTCTTTGTAGCTCTCTCTCTTCACGTTTATTTTATTGATTTTATAGAGAAAAGGGAGAGAGCAGGAGAGAGAGACAGGAACATCTGTTCCTGTATGTGCCCTGACCAGGGATTGAACTGGCAACCTCTGCGTTTAGGGGTGATGCTCTAACCCAGGGGTAGTCAACCTTTTTATAGCTACCACCTACTTTTGTATCTCTGTTAGTAGTAAAATTTTCTAACTGCCCACCGGTTCCACAGTAATGGTGATTTATAAAGTAGGGAAGTAACTTAACTTTATAAAATTTATAAGCAGAGTTACAGCAAGTTAAAGCATATAATAATAATAACTTAAAAAGTACTTTATGTTGGATTTTCGCTAAGTTTGGTGAAATATAAAACAACTTACTATAGTTAAATCTACCACCCACCGTGAAAGCTGGAATGCCCACTAGTGGGCGGTAGGGACTAGGTTGACTACCACTGCTCTAACCAACCAAGCTATCCGGCCAGGCCAGGGCTGATCTTTTTTTTTTTCTTGGGGTTTTTTTTTTCTGAAGTGAGAAGAAGCAGGAGGCAGAGACACAGACTCACGCATGCACCCTACCGGGATCCACCAGACAAGCCCACTAGGGGGTGATGCTCTGCCCATCCAGGCATTGCTCTGTTGCAACCAGAGCCATTCTAGTGCCTGAGGTGGAGGCCGTGGAGCCATCCCCAGCGCCCGGGCCAGCTTTGCTCCAATGGAGCCTTGGCTGTGGGAGGGGAAGAGAGAGACAGAGAGGAAGGAGAGGGGAAGGGGTAGAGAAGCAGATGGGCGCTTCTCCTGTGTGCCCTGGCCGGGAATCAAACCTGGGATTTCTACACACTGGGCTGACACTCTGCCACTGAGCTAGCTAGCCAGGGCCGGGACTGATCTCTTTTTAAAAGATAATTCAACCAAAGCTTCCAATTTTTTCTTTTTCTTTTATATTTTTCTGAAGTTGGAAACGAGGAGGCAGTCAGACAGACTCCCGCATGCACCCAACCGGGATCCACCCGGCATGCCCACCAGGGGCCGATGCTCTGCCCATCTGGGGCGTTGCTCTGTTGCGCCTGAATCAGAGGCCATAGAGCCATCCTCAGCACCTGGGCCAACTTTGCTCCAATGGAGCCTTGGCTGCAGGAGGGGAAGAGAGAGACAGAGAGGAAGGAGAGGGGGAGGGGTGGAGAAGCAGATGGGCTCCTCTCCTGTGTGCCCCAGCCGGGATTCGAACCCAGGACTCCTGCACTCCAGGCCGACGCTCTACCACCAAGCCAACCAGCCAGGGACTTCCAAAATTTTAAAAAAAGTTAAACTACAGTTGTCTAATTGTCAAACTAGTAATATTCAAACTAGAAAATTTGGAAAATCTGGAAGGTACAGATAGGAAAATAAAAATCACTGCTAAGAGATAACTTCTATTATCATTTTATTGAATTTCCTGTTGGTTTTAAAAAAAATTATGTGTGAATTTCCTACTTAAGACTCTTAGGTTGTTTTTAATTTATCATTATTATAAATGACAATTTAATACAAATCTTTGTAAATATACAGAAATTTTCCTACAGTTTTAGAAAAGTTATTTAAAATAGCATCTATTGTTTTCTCTTTTTTTTTTAGGTTGATGAACTGAGATAAGATATTTAATAATGGTGGAAGAAGTGGGAGTTGTTTAGTGTAGAGGATTAGATGACTAAGGACCAGTAATAATCAATAAAGGAATGGACTTAGGGTGTAGTTGATACAATTTAAAATAAATGAAAGGGGGAAAAAAATCCTAAGTGTTCTTGTTGAAATGGGTTCTTCAAGAGGGGTCTTTAAATGAAATGGTGCTGACATATTGCATTCCATTTAACAAGTAATGAGGATTTGCTTAAGCCAGGGGTCCCCAAACTACGGCCCGCGGGCCGCATGCGGCCCTCTGAGGCCATTTATCCGGCCCCTGCTGTACTTCCAGAAGGGGCACCTCTTTCATTGGTGGGTCAGTGAAAGGAGCACAGGATGCGGATGCTGGAGTACCGTATGTGGCGGCGCTGGTCACGTACAGTACTACTTCCAGTGACACGGGAAGCATGCGTCATGGCTCCGGAAGTGCATCATATCACTTGTTACGGCTAGCAGTGACAAATATGGAACCGGACATTGACCATCTCATTAGCCAAAAGCAGACCCATAGTTCCCATTGAAATACTGGTCAGTTTGTTGATTTAAATTTACTTGTTCTTTATTTTAAATATTGTATTTGTTCCCGTTTTGTGTTTTTACTTTAAAATAAGATATGTGCAGTGTGCATAGGGATTTATTCATAGTTTGTTTTTTTTTATAGTCTGGCCCTCCAACGGTCTGAGGAACAGTGAACTGGCCCCCTGTGTAAAAAGTTTGGGGACCCCTGGCTTAAGCTTTGCCATTATAAATTGAATTGTAATGTTTAAGGCACTCTTAGTCAAACTGAACTTAACCCGAAATTTCTTACATTATTTGAGCTTAAATATTTAATTTGTAAATATATTTGTTTTGCCAGCAATCCCATTTTATACATCAGGAGGATATTAATAAACATGGCACATATTAATTCTTAATTATCAGCAGGGTTGCTTTCTTTTATTATATGCTGTTTGTATACATGTTTGTGTTTCTATATGTTGGGCTTGGGGGTTTCTAAGAACATTTTTTATTAATAACAAAAATATTTTGGTGACACTGCTAGATTGAGTTGAACCTAATTATATTAAGGTTTTTAGAAATTAAGTTTATATCCAGAATGTTTTAGTTAACACAAGTAATAATTCTAGATGAACCTATATATGCCTGTTTAGTATTTAAGGAAGATTATGCCCTTTATTTTATTATTTAATTTGAATTCTGATAAAAAGAAAAGCAATAACAGAGAATGTCCTATAGGATGAAAAGGCTTGCTCATTGTTTCCCTCTACCACCCACATTTATTTAACAAATGTACTTTGAGCAGTTAAAAAACATAGTTACCATAAAATAACAACATATTATACCATGTTAAAGGACTTAATAACGTTACAGTAGGATTTTTTCCTGTTACTACTTTTACTACTATGACCTCTACTGATAACTATTAAAGGGTCACCATGTTACCATCTTATTGTCTCTGGCTCTGAGTTTTTTGTTTGTTTATATTTATTTATTTGTTGCTTTCTGTTTTGTATCACACACATGAGTGAAAGCCTATGGTTCTTGTCCTTTTCCTTCTGACTTATTTGGCTTAGCAAGGTACTGTCAATCCGTCCATGTTGTCACAAATGGAAGTATTTCATCTTTTCTTATTGCTTTTAAAATCTAATCAGTCATCAAAGGACACTTAGGTTTGAACACATCATTTTAATGATCCTTTCTAGAAATCTTTTATGTAGATATGTTTTATTATTTATGTTTTCTAGTATTTTGCTTCCTGTTAAAACATTTTGAGAAATGTAATGGGATTATGAAAAATCTCTTAAGTATTATTTCAATGGCAGTAATATTTGATAGCTTTCCTAAACCAAGCTATCTTCTGTAATCTAAGTAATTGAAAACTATTTAATAGGGTTTGAAAAAAAGTTGTTTGAGAGAGTAAACATTTTTGTATTTTTTATAACAGGTCATTGAAGAGATATATGAGAAAGAGATTGTCAAATCAAGGTAGGAATGAGTTTAATTTTCATATATAGAGATTAGATTGGACTAACTTGGATTTTATTCCAACTTCTTAACTAAGTGGGATCATAATTAGAATTTTCTTTTCTTTTTTGATTTGCTTATCAGGGAAATGGTGACTAGAAAAATTTTTATCCAGTTGCTGAAGAGTCATAAGGGTTTATTTTGTTTTTGAAGGAATGTGAGAGAGAATAAATATGGAAATTGTTTTAATTTCAGTTCAACTAATACTAATTTTCTGGTTAATCTTTTTAAAAGATTGTTTAAAATTTAAAAGTAAAACGTACATAATTAAATACAAAATATGTATTTTATATATAATGTATAAGTATATATAATAAAAAAGAGAAATTATTTTGAACAATACAAAAAAGGAGGTAAGTATAAATAAATCTTCTGTTTCTTAACCTTTAGGTTATTTATGTATATATATGTTTCAGTCCATTCCCACTCCAGATTAACAAGAGAGAGTTTATGTTCTATATACTGTTCAGCATCAAGCCAAAAAACAAACAATAAATCCAGTGTGTCTTGGATATGTTTTCATATCTGCACCTGTAGACATATATGCCCAGTGCATATTTTAAAAGGATAAATTAACTAATATGAAATAGAAGTATTTATGTTATAAATGTCACAAACCTTTTAAAATCTCAAATTTGATATTTTTCATGTGTTCAGTCTTCTGAGGTAAATTTTGCTAAATACTGTAAAAGCAAAAGCATGGCAATGTCAAAATAAGAGATTAGTTTTGTTTTGTTTTTGTTGTTGGTTTTTTTGTTTTAGGGAGAGAGAGAGACAGGAAGGGAGAGAGATGAGAAACATCAGCTCATAGTTGGGGGACATTGTTCATTGATTACTTTCTTATATGTGCCTTGATGGGGAGGGGGCTCCAGCCGAGTCAGTGACCCCTTACTCAAGCCATTGACCTTTGCCTTCAAGCCAGTGACCATGGGATCATATCTGTGATCCCACACTCAAGCTGGCAACCCCACGCTCAAGTTAGATGAGTCCGTGCTCAAGCTGGTGACCTCAGGGTTTTGAACCTGGTTCCCCAGCATCCCAAACCTGGTTCCTCAGTGTCCCAGGCCTACACTCTATTCATTGTAACACTGCCTGGTCAGGCTAGTTGTTTTACTTTAACAATTGTTTGATGAGCCTGTAGAAGTACGCAGGGCTAAAGACCATGTTAAAAACTTTTTTTTTTTACTTGAAGAGTAAGGGGAAACCAAGTGAAGAGTTTTAAGCACAATGATAATATTTTTGAAAGACTGTTTGGAGGGAGAAAGAGGCAGGAAATTAGGTGAGTATTATAGTTGTTGGGTTCAAAATAATGATGGCTTGGATTAGTGTAGAAATTGGGATGAAGAGAAGTTGCCATTTTGAGAGAGAAGTGAAGAGATGGTTGGTGGTTGGATGTGGTGAGTGAGGAAAAGGGAAGAGTTAATGACGACCTCAAAGTTTTTGGCTTAGTTGCTAGGTGATATTGGTGCCATTACTGACTTTTGTTGTTGTTGGGTAGGTTTGGGTATAGGTCATTAATTCACTTTTATAAATGTTGAATTTTTGCTACTAATGAGCCATGCAGTCGGGTATCTGGGTGTCGAGCTCAGAAAAGAGGACTGAATTGAACCCACTTTATATCAACCATCTTTTCTATGCTAAGGATACAGTGTGGAACATGGCAGTTAAAGTTTCAATTTATGGGACTTAACCTTCTACTTCTTGTCTAGATACAAAAAATATACAGATATGTAATATCAACAGATAGTAAGTGCTATGAATTAAAATAAAATGTGGTTAGAATTTACTGACTAAGGTTGCTATTTTGGATTGAATGATAAATAAAAATCTGAAGATAGGACATTTGAGCAGGTATATGTAACATATGACTTGTTGGTCTGAGAGTCGGTATAGATGAAATTCCTTGAGGAAACTTAACTAAGGATGAGCAGGTAAATTCTTGGATCCTTTTTTTTCTTATATATTGAGGATATACCAATATGAAAATTACCTTGAACTTTAAAACTAGTTCCCTGCCTCTTTTCAGAACAGGCTTTCAATCTAGTGGATAGTAATTGCTTATGTTTTTTGTTTTATTTGAACCTTTGTTCCTCCAAGGTAATTTTTGTATAATTAAAAGCTACCAATGATTTTTAAGTTATCTAGACTGGGGTACATTATTTTTAATTGCTGAAAGAGGTAACCATCATCGACTGGGCTCAGTTAGCTCTATCATGGCACTTTTAACAGCCATATTCTCATCGTGTACCATTTTTAAATATTTGAATACAGTGAAATGATTGCATTCTGCCTGCAAGTCTCAAAGTTTAAAAAGTTAAATGCACTTTTATAACATAAATTATACTGTGTATTTAAACTTTTTTTTTTTAAACAGGGACAGAGAGTCAGAGAGAGGAATAGATAGGGACAGACAGACAGGAACGGAGAGAGATGAGAAGCATCAATCATCAGTTTTTCGTTTTGACACCTTGTTCACTGATTGCTTTCTCATATGTGCCTTGACCATGGGCCTTCAGCAGACCGAGTAACCCCTTGCTCGAGCCAGCGACCTTGGGTCCAAGCTGGTAAGCTGTTTTTGCTCAAACCAGATGAGCCCGAGCTCAAGCTGGCGACCTCAGGGTCTCGAACCTGGGTCCTCCGCTTCCCAGTCCGACGCTCTATCCACTGCGCCACCACCTGGTCAGGCTATTTAAACATTTTTATTTTAATTTTTTTTGTATTTTTCTAAAGCTGGAAACGGGGAGGCAGTCAGACAGACTCCCACATGCACCCGACCGGGATCCACCGGGCACGCCCACCAGGGGGCAATGCTCTGCCCATCAGGGGCATCGCTCTGTCGCGACCAGAGCCACTCTAGCGCCTGGGGCAGAGGCCAAGAAGCCATCCTCAGCACCTGGGCCATCTTTTGCTCCAATGGTGCCTAGGCTGCGGGAGGGGAAGAGAGAGACAGAGAGGAAGGAGAGGGGGAGGGGTGGAGAGGCAGATGGGCGCCTCTCCTGTGTGACCCGGCCAGGAATCGAACCCAGGACTTCCGCACACCAGGCAAACGCTCTACCACTGAGCCAACCGGCCAGGGCTATTTAAACATTTTTAATGATTGCTTTTTAGACCAGTGCCTTGTGGAAGCTTTGTTTCTATGTTAATGTGCTCATTATCTTTATTATGCTCAGAACTTTATTATTGGGGAATGGCAATTTATTAACTTGTTTGTACCCTATCAAAATAAGTCATTTATAGCCATAAGCACTTTTTTTTTTTTTTTTTTGTGACAGAGAGAGAGGGACAAATAGGGACAGATAGACAGGAAAAGAGAGAGATGAGAAACATCAGTTCTTCATTGCAGGACCTTAGTTGTTCATTGATAGCTTTCTCATATGTGCCTTGACCTGGGGGCTACAGCAGACTGAGTGACCCCTTACTCAAGCCAACGACCTTGGGCTTCAAACCAGCAACCTTTGGGCTCAAGCCAGTGGCCATAGGGTCATGTCTATGATCCCACACTCAAGCCTGCAAACCCCGTGCTTAAGCTCAGGAGCCCGCGCTCAAGCTCGGATGTGCCCGCACTCAAGCCTGCAACCTTGGGGTTTCAAACTTGAGTCCCCAGCATCCCATGCCAATGCTCTGTCCACTGCGCCACCTCCTAGTCAGGCTATTCTCAGGAAGTTTTAAAAATAAAATAACCTACTCTGAATCAAAAATATATAAAAGCAAAATTAGCTTTCATCAGTGCATATCTAAATATGATCATCTGGTATGTGAGTCAGTATTAAAGCAAGACTCCAAAGTACCGTATACATTTATAACTAGAAATGTTTATATTTTCTGTTTAAATATTTTTATTATATTTTCAGGTTTGCCATCAGAAAGATAATGCTCTTGGAATTTAGGTGAGTTAAAAGTCTTTACTTTGATGAATTTAAGAATGACAACATGATTTTACTTTTAGCTAAATTTTCTGTGCATTTCTGTATAGAATGATATGGTTAAGAAAATAATTCTAAATTTTTAAGATTTATGTTTTTGTGATTTGCTTATTTTGGAATATGTGTATGGTATCCTTTGCATTCTAAGATGATGCTCCATTGTCAGTTTCACTTGTATTTTGAGTTGTTTCTCACTAATTAAGATAGGGTGCACTGAGCAATTTCTGCACTCTTACTCAGTTCCTCTAGTGATTAGTGTGAGTAAGTTGGAGTGCATTCTGTGGCCACTTTTTTCTTTCAAGCTAAGTTGTTATTACCAAGGCAGCTTTGTTCTGACCTAACCACTTAAAAATATTTCAGACTAAAATAACAATTTTTAGATCATGAAGGTAGATTAGATTATAAATAGGTATGTCCCATAGGCTGGAAGTAAAAGCCAGGGGTTTTGTTGGTAGTAATATTTACCAGTTATTGAACACTTGTCTTGTATCAGGCAAAATATTAAATATTTTATATACAGAGCTCTTGTAGCAACCCTGAGAGTCAGTACTATACTTTCTATTTAGTGGAGGAAGAAACTGAGATCAGCGATATTAAGTAATTTGTTCAAAATAATGCAGTTAAACAGTTGTCAGAGCTGGGACACCAGTGTCTGATGCCAAAGCTCATTTTTCTGCTTCTCTACCCTACCTTGAGGTGTATCTACATCAGAGGTCAGAGACTGTGTTAGCAACTCTCACTCCACCCACACACTGATTTGATCCTCACCAAAATAAAAAATGGCATGAAATAGGTGTTCTTATCATTTTTACAGAGAGAAATTCAAGTTTATAGTTGTCAATTAACTATTAACTAGTAAGTTAACTGCCTCCTATATCCTAATAATAGTATTGTATTGAATACTTGATCTCATTTAAGGTCTAAATAACCCTAGTAAGATCTTCCTTATTTTATAGGGGAGAACACTGAGGCTAGAAATTGGAATCATCTGACCCTTAGATTGATATGCCCTTTTTATTGTATCATGCCATCTTTCAAGAAGACAGAAAAAATTGAGAGGATCCTGATAAACAATTCGGAGGAAATCAGAATTCTATGGTTCTGGCAAATATCAAATACCAAGAGCAGTGCAGGAAGGAGAAAGCAACAGAACAGATGGCAGATGCCAGTGACAGTGAATGACTTTTAATAACTGAAGAACTGGGTTGTTAGAAGCTTTTATGTAATTTCTATGTGACAAGGCAAATTTTGAACAGAGCAACTGCAAGTAGCAAAGAAAGAGTGAAGATCTTAAAATCTGCTGGAGAAAGACATTACTCAGAAACGAGGAAGGAAAATAGATTGAATGTAAAATTCTCAATTGTAATAATAAAGAAAATAATAGAGTGAGATTAATACATAGAAAAACATAACTATCAACCTAGAAAGAATTTTATAACCAGCTAAATCATCATGAAATAAAGCTATATCAGACACACTAACAGACTACTGCTAACAGTAGCTTACTATAATGGACACAATTCAGGAAAAAGAAGTTTAAACTTATAAGAAAGGAATGAAATTAATCTTTATGTATTTTATTTATGAAAGAGTGCTCTAGTCTCTAACTTGAGACCTTTTGACCATTATTTTGAGTAAAATGTTACTTACCCAGTTTCCTAGGTTCTCACAAATTAAGCAAGAATAATTGTTTAAGGTAGACTCATGGAAATACTGAGGTGAGCAGACCTTCGAAGTGTTTAAGAAGTAGTGGAAAAATTGTGATGCATAGTGGAATCGAAAGCACTTAACTGTGTGTGCACATGCACACACGTATAAGTGATTAAAATGTTGTGCACATGGAATGATTTAAAGTAGGAACTAAAAAATCCTGCTTTTTAAAATTAGTGCTTTCAAGTACTGCCCACTACAGTAATCAATGCTTATAACTACCCAGAATGATAAAAAATGACTAAGTTATGTTTTGTAAATCAGAAATATGTGATTTGTTTAGGAATATTCTCACCAAAGTTTTTGGTTTTTTTTTTGATTTTTTTTTTGTGTGACAGACAGTGAAAGAGACAGAGAGAGGGACTGATAGGGACAGACAGACAGGAAGGGAGAGAGATGAGAAGCATCAATTCTTCTTTGCGGCACCTTAGTTCAGTGATTGCTTTCTCATATGTGCCTTGATGGGGGTAGGGGGGTGTTACAGCAGAGCAAGTGACCTCTTGTTCAAGCCAATGACCTTGGGCTCAAGCCAGCGGCCATGAGGTCATGTCTATGATCCCACGCTCAAGCTGGCAACTCTGTGCTCAAGCTGGTGAGCCTGTGCTCAAGCTGGATAAACCCACACTCAAGCCAGCAACCTTGGGGTCATGTCTATGATCCCACGCTCAAACTAGCGACCCCGTGCTCAAGCTGGATGAGCCTGCGCTCAAGCTGGCGACCTTGCTGTTTTGAACCTGGGTCCTTTGCATTCCAGGCCAACGCTCTATCCACTGCACCACTGCCTGGTCAGGCTAGAGTCTTAAAATAATCATTTTGGCATCTTGAGAGGAAAAGTGCTAGTTATCTTTAAAACTGACTTAATCATCGACCTGGAAATGCTGAGGTCGCTGGTTCGAAACCCTGGGCTTGCCTGGTCAAGGCACATATGGGAGTTGATGCTTCCAGCTCCTCCCCCCTTCTTTCTCTCTGTCTCTCTCTCTCCCTCTCTCTCCTAAAAATGAATAAAATTAAAAAAAATAAAATAAATAAAACTGACTTAATGTTGAATACCTTGTAAATTAAATATTATAAAGACTCTTTTGGATTGTTAAGTATGTTTCTTAGTTTCTGGAAGTCATTTGGTTTTGATAGAAGTTAGTGTTAATTTCTCTGATACATTTATCTGTCAAATTTCCCATTTTATTTTAGAACTGATATTTTTCAGATGTTTTTATTTTTTACTCTACAGAGAGATAAGGGACTCTCTAGTGTTCTGCTGGTGATAATTACATGTCAGTAACCTTTGATGTCTTCCTGTTTGAAATATAAAATTCTTATTATCCAAAGCTGCATTTGCTGTACATAGTTTGTAGTAAGTAGCAGTGACCTAGATTACTGGTAAATTTGTGAATGATTCTCAATATAAATATAGATTCTAAAAATGTTTTCAGGAGGTTGTAAATAATTATGCTTTTTTGGGTGAATGACATATTGCAGCTGTTAATAACTAATGAAATATTCTATGCCTTTTCACTCTTCACAGCCAGTACCTTGAAAATTACCTCTGGATGAACTATTCTCCGGATGTGTCCAGCAAGGCCTATTTAATGTCAATCTGTTGTATGGTGAATGAGAAGTTCAGAGAAAATGTCCCTGCATGGGAGGTAACAGACTAAATTATTTCATACTGTGCTCACTTAAGCTGTTACAAAGTAGTTGGAACTATTTACTGGTAATAAGTAATGCTTTTGGAACAGAACTTTACCCAATAATAAAGTAAATGTTAAGAAAAAGAAATAGATACATGAAAAATAATACTGGTTTCAATACTTTCTTCAAACTAATTTATTATTAATTAAAAAAATTATTAATGTGGAGTTGTTTTTTCTGCTTTGTGTTTGAAACAAAGAATGACATGGGTTATAAAGACTTTTACATCAGATAAAGTAAGGTTTATATTGATTAGCACAAATAGATAATGCTCAAATGAGCTAATATAATTTCCTTGTTTGACAACTGGAAAAATATATTTGCAGTTTTATATGTATAAAGTAGTAGTTCCAAAGCCAAGACAGATGTTTATATTGTAATTTCAGTTTTCTCTTTGCCACTGATTTGGGATCTGTTTCCTTTTTTGGCAATTTCTGATAGCTTGACATTTTCTCTTTGCTTAGTGTAATAGAGGCTTGGCCAGTAGAGGTTCAAAATCTAGGTTTTCTTTGGCCACCATAAAAATGTCAGTTCATCAAGAGTCCTTTTCTCTTTCAGTTATTCTTTTTTAAATGAAGAAAAGACATGGATACTTGTCATCTATTTTGAGGGGCCGGTCTCCAAAGTGAAGAGATGTTAGGCTGTTTGAGATGAAAGCATGGCCACATCTTTCACATGTTCACTAAGTGACTACCATCTTATGGCAGATTAGATCCCAAAGGAAAATATGGGCCTGTGTCTTATTGAGAAATCTTAGGGATTTCTTGGAAGTTGCTTCAAACTACTATAGAAAAGGAGAGAGAAAATCTTTTTAGCCAGAGAATGATCAGTTTGCATGTTAAAAAGATCACTTGAGTGATTTGAAATAGAGAAATGGCAATACAGATTAAGAGAAGAGGTTGCACAGAGACTTAGAAAGTAGAGTTGATTGGATTGGATAATTGAAGTAGCTTTAGAGAAGAGTACTATTTTCTTTTCCTTTTTTTATTTTCTTTTCCAAGTGAAAGGAGAGGAGATAGACTGACTGGGATCATGCGCCCTGACTGGGATCTACCCGGCAACCCCCATCTAGGGCCAATGCTCTGCCCATCTGGGGCCATGCTCGCAACTGAGCTATTTTTAGCACCTGAAGCATAGGCTCCATGGAGCCATCCTCAGCACCTGGGGCCAATGCGCTCAAACCAATCGAGTCATGGCTGTGGGAGGAAAAAAGAGAGAGAGAGAAAGAAGGGGGGGGAAGGTGAGGGGTGGAGAAGCAGATGATAACTTCTCCTGACAGGTAATGTCAGTGGATGTCCTGGGTTCCGGACAGGGAATCAAACCCTGAATATCCACACTCTAGGCTGACGATCTACCATTGATTCAACTGTCCAGGGCCAGAAGGGTACTATTTTCAATAATCTTTCAGGCTTGGGCAACTCAACATAAAAGATGGTAATGCCATTTACCAACATTGGTAAAAGAGGATTGAGGAATACCTTGGAGGGCACAAAATTGTTAACTGAGTTTTGGATTGACCAAATTTTAATTGCCTTTGTAATATCTAGATGAACTTGTCTAGTAAAGAAATGTAAGGATTAGAGCTAAAGAGAGAAATCTGAACTGAGGATATGTACAGGGGGTCCTTGGGTTACGACAGTCTTGACATAACGACATTTTGAGTTTATGACACTCGCACCCATGAAAACTTTAAAAAATTGAGACATGAATGTTTTGGCTTACACCGTTAGTATCATACTTACAGACTATGTGGGTGAACTAGTTTGGTTGCGCCTGGTGGAAGAATATGCAGTAATGAGGCGTATGAGTTGAGGGGGTCGGTGTCCCCCAGTACGCTTATCTGTGCCATTTTGGACTGTTAAAAGCACAATTTTCCATTTGTGTTAGGCTAGGGTGTGTTTTGACTTACACCAAAATTTGGGTTACGTCACTGTCGTAGGAATAAAACTATGTCATAACTCGAGGACCCCCTGTATTTGCAATCATTAGCATACGGTGGTTGAAGTAATGGGAAGGGTAGCAGAATGAGGCTAGAACCCTAGGAGCACTGCCAAATGAGTGACAAAGGAGGAGGAACCTGGAGCACACTGAAAAGGGGTGGGAAAGAGTCCATTGGACTTGACGCTCATAACAGCGTCAGGGGTTGCTGTGGGTGGAAGCTTGTTTCAGAGAAATGACTGAAACAGCTGGTATAGACCATACATTTGGAGCACTTTTCAAAGTGAAAGAAGAGAGATGTGGCAGAAACTAGATAGGGAGGTAGATCAAAGAGAGACCTGAACATTTTTACATTAGTTATATATTTAAAAAAATTTACATGTTAAGAGTAAAAAGGGAATATAAAACTAGAGAGGTTGTTCTTGTTAATTAGAGTGGACGTGCTATAATTTTGCTGAAGATGTTGCGTTTGTTTGAGTCAGAATTAAAATACTTTAGATCCTTAATACAACAACAAAACCTAAGCCAATTGTAGGCATTATCTACAGAAGAAAATATAAAGGAATTAAAGCCAATATTTTATTAGCCAAAGTTCTGCAACTCTCAGTAGTCCAGAAACATGTATTTGACTTACTACTATAAATTATAAGTAAGCAAATGATCTTTTCATTATTACTTGTTTTTTTTTAATAAGCTCCTAAAAAAAAGTCTATCAGCACTTGTTTAAGGGAGAAAAAGAATTGAGCAAGCCATTTCTGAATGAGTTTTTTTTTTTTTTCAGACTTTCAAGAAGAAACCAGACCACTTCCCATTCTTTTTCAAATGTATCTTGAAAGCAGCACTGGCTGAAACTGATGGTGAATTTTCACTCCATGAACAGACCGTCTTACTGCTTTTTCTTGATCACTGCTTCAATAGTTTGGTAATTTTACTTTATCTTTGGTGGAACTTTCAGGTTTTCTTATTCTTTTAAGCTGAACGTAGATGAGGTTACCTCTGTGGCCAACTCTTCATTCATAGTAGTGGAGAATGAAGATAATGCTAACAGTTTAATTTCATCCAGTTCTTAATTTTATAAGATGTTTGCTTTTTAATAGATGTGGGCTTACTCCTTTTTTCTGTTATACTTAAGGAAAAATGATAATGAGAACTGAAATTCTCCAAGCTAGAACAGCAGAGTCTGGTTAATCGGAACTTTGAGCAATGAGATCTGTGCTATAATCTACATACAAGAATAGTTTCATTGTTCTTCAGTCATACTTCTGCACAGGTCCGCGGTCAGTGGGAGAGTTGTTTGTAATTGACTGATTGGAGGCACTTTGAAAATCTCTTGGGTTGTATATGATGCATTTCTAATCTTTCATAAGATTACCTTTTTAAAAATTAAATATTTACAATAATTAATATTTTATTTGCACTTTCCTACTGTGATTATCTAAAGATATTTACCTATTTATTTAAGGATAAGTGCTTCTGACTTGATAGTGCACTTAGACCCCTGCAGGAGAATGCATGGAATTGTTTCTTATGCTGAAGACTGAATGTTGATTGACGGATACTTCTTACCGGTTTCCATGTAACTACCTCACATCGATCTTGTAAAGGCTCTAAAAAATAGATCAAGTCTCCATTGAATGCCACTATTACTTCTTTAACATTTATTAAACTAAAAAAGGAAATACAGCCTGACCAGGCAGTGGTACAGTGGTGCAGTGGAACAAGTGTTAGCCTGAGACGCTGAGGACCCAGGTTCAAAACCCCAAGGTCGCCGGCTTGAGCGCAGGCTTACCAGCGTGAGCATGGGATCATAGACATGACCCTGTAGTTGCTGATTTGAGCCCAAAGGTTGCTGGCTTGAGCACAAGATTGCTGGCTTGAGCAAGGGGTCACTGGCTTGGCTTGGCTGGAGCCCCTGGTCAAGGCACATAGGAGAAAGCAATAAATGAACAATTAAAGTGCTGCAGCTTTGAGTTGATGTAGCTACAAGTTGATGCTTCTCATCTCTCTCCCTTTCTGTCTTTTCTGTCCCTGTCTGCTGCCCTCTGCTAAAAAGAAAAAAGAAAAAAAGAAAGCAAATACAAATAAATGTAATTCTGATTCCTTATCAAGAATTGAATAAAAACAATATTTAGTTAGTTGGTGCTAGGCTTAATTAACTTAAGAGCTAGCTTATTGAAATACTTTTATTTTTTTCAATATACTGTCAATTCTCATTTTCTGAGGTAGTTATGTTCTTTAAAATTGCTGCGAGCACTCAATTAACTAAAACAGAATCATTCTTCCTGAGGAACACTGTAGGGTTAGGTTCAACAAGCCTCTCTGGTCACATTTTCATCAATCAGTACATAAGCTTATTTTATATGCTTTTCTGTTTAAAGACACTTTATGTAATGTATATTGTTAATTCATTAACATTGAACTTATGGCAAACAGCGCTATAACTTATGTCTGAATGAACCTTGAATAACATATTTTCTCCGTAACGTACATCTCACACCCTTGTTGAGCCTAGGAACAATAGACAACACTTTGACCCTGTTGTTGGGGGCCATTTTCAATAGCAAAACCACCAACAAAAATCACACAAATGTGAAAATATAGCACTACAAGGAAAAGAACACTTATTTATAGAGTTGAAAGAAGCAGACAGCCAGAAGTGTGCATGTTGGGCAGCTCCCATTGTTCGCGGCTGTGTGCTGTCTGTGCTGTGAAAGCGTCAGGAGTATTGAATTTGGGGTTACAAATACATTTTTCCAATTAGGTAAATTCATAAATCTAGAATTTGCAAGTAACAAGGATTGACTGTATCTTTTGAAACAAAATATCGAACTTCTAATTATTACAACATCATTAATTTGAAAGTACTCGTGGCATGTTTCTCCCTAGAACTTGAAAAGACTTCGGTTAAAATTCTGGTTTATTATAAACTTGTTTTCTTCATACTTTACACAGGAAGTCGACTTGATACGAAGTCAAGTACAGCAGCTTATCTCCCTCCCAATGTGGCTGGGCTTACAGTCGGTAAGTATCTACTTTCAGAAACTTACTTGTCTGGGTTATGTGTGTAACATGTGGTTGTACACTTTATATATAGCTTTAATGTGAATATAACATGGAAACTAAAACTTCCCTTTCCTGCTTAAAAAATTTAATTTATTATGCATTAATCTCATCATAAATGTTTTTTAAAGTTCTTAGGTTCAGATTAATATATATTTTACTTAATTTCTGTAGTGTAAGGTGAAATAAGGTAATATCTATTGAGCTCATATAGAAGAGCCTTAATTTAGCAAAATACGGTTATTATATATGTCTTTGGATGAGACTCAAACATGATTGGAATGTACATAGAGCTATAGGAGAAGGTCTGAATCATGTTTAATATTAATGACTTCATTTTGTCACTCGATCTTCATTAGAAATACATACTGATACCAAAGTCAAATTAAAAGAACTTAGGGAGTAATGATAAAACTCAAATTTCAGTGAAATACTTTATTCAGGATTCCATTTCCCTCTTGTGAGTGTTTGCAGACACTCAGATACGTGAGCTCCTTTGTTCGTACCAGTTGATGAGGATGAAAAAAGGCATGTATAAATAATTCCTGTTAAGTTAAAAACCACTAAGTGCCATATGAAAGAACATGGTGATGTGGACATTACCTTGTCTACTTGTAATAATGTTTTATGTTCACTATTCCAGATTCATTTTTCAAACTTTTCAATCATTTTGCTTATAAGTTTTAATGCTCATATTTTTCAAACTGAAGCTAATTTTAGAAAGGAAGAAGGAATTTAAATGATTATTGAGCTTAAAAATCTTGACTAGAAAGGCAGTTTCTTTTGTCTTAATTCTTTTCTGTTACCAAGTGCTAGAATGGAACAGTTTTTTGAACTGCGTTTTTAGTTTCTCGGTTCCCAGGTGTGGCCGCACTGCTCTCAGGTGTCACCCCGTTGCTCTGTGTTGTAGTCGTGTGTTAGAAAACTAAAAGTTGGCCCTGGCCGGTTGGCTCAGCGGTAGAGCGTCAGCCTGGCCTGCGGGGGACCCGGGTTTGATTCCCGGCCAGGGCACATAGGAGAAGCGCCCATTTGCTTCTCCACCCTCCCCCCTCCTTCCTCTCTGTCTCTCTCTTCCCCTCCCGCAGCCAAGACTCCATTGGAGCAAAGATGGCCCGGGCGCTGGGGATGGCTCCTTGGCCTCTGCCCCAGGCGCTAGAGTGGCTCTGGTCGTGGCAGAGCAATGCCCTGGAGGGGCAGAGCATCACCCCTGGTGGGCATGCCGGATGGATCCCGGTCGGGCGCATTCGGGAGTCTGTCTGACTATCTCTCCCAGTTTCCAGCTTCAGAAAAATACAAAAAAAAAAGAAAACTAAAAGTTGATCAATCTTTATCCTGGTAAACTTGGAGTTACTGGTGATTTAATATCTCATTATCCTTTCAGGCACGATTGGAATTAGAATTAAAAAAGACACCTAAGCTAAGAAAATTCTGGAATTTGATTAAAAAGAATGATGAAAAGATGGATCCAGAAGCAAGAGAACAGTATGTCACCCAAGCTTCGTTCCGTGCTGGTTTATTATGTCGGGTTGTGGGTCGTAGTGATGTTGACTGGTTTGCCAGTCCCTTTGGTAGATGAGTCCATCTTCCCCTTCTCTCTGCCCCAGGATAAGTCCATCTTCCCTTTCTCTCTGCCCCAGGATGAGTCCATCTTCCCCTTCTCTCTGCCCCAGGATAAGTCCATCTTCCCCTTCTCTCTGCCCCAGGATAAGTCCATCTTCCCCAGGATAAGTCCATCTTCCCCTTCTCTCTGCCCCAGGATAAGTCCATCTTCCCCTTCTCTCTGCCCCAGGATAAGTCCATCTTCCCCTTCTCTCTGCCCCAGGATAAGTCCATCTTCCCCTTCTCTCTGCCCCAGGATAAGTCCATCTTCCCTTTCTCTCTGCCCCAGGATAAGTCCATCTTCCCTTTCTCTCTGCCCCAGGATAAGTCCATCTTCCCCAGGATAAGTCCATCTTCCCCTTCTCTCTTTCCCAGGATGAGTCCATCTTCCCCTTCTCTCTGCCCCAGGATAAGTCCATCTTCCCCTTCTCTCTGCCCCAGGATAAGTCCATCTTCCCCAGGATAAGTCCATCTTCCCCTTCTCTCTGTCCCAGGATGAGTCCATCTTCCCCTTCTCTCTGTCCCAGGATGAGTCCATCTTCCCCTTCTCTCTGCCCCAGGATGAGTCCATCTTCCCCTTCTCTCTGCCCCAGGATGAGTCCATCTTCCCCTTCTCTCTGTCCCAGGATGAGTCCATCTTCCCTTTCTCTCTGCCCCAGGATGAGTCCATCTTCCCCTTCTCTCTGTCCCAGGATGAGTCCATCTTCCCCTTCTCTCTGCCCCAGGATAAGTCCATCTTCCCCTTCTCTCTGCCCCAGGATAAGTCCATCTTCCCTTTCTCTCTGCCCCAGGATGAGTCCATCTTCCCCTTCTCTCTGCCCCAGGATAAGTCCATCTTCCCCTTCTCTCTGCCCCAGGATGAGTCCATCTTCCCCTTCTCTCTGCCCCAGGATGAGTCCATCTTTCCCTTCTCTCTGCCCCAGGATAAGTCCATCTTCCTTTTCTCTCTGCCCCAGGGATAAGTACATCAGTTGTCTTCTCCCTCCCTGTTGTCCATAGTCTGTCTGTTATCAGTGATTTGTAATTTTCTCCACAATCTTCAGGCTGTCGATACAACTTTTCTTTCTTTTTTTTACTCCCTCACTCTTTTTTTATTTTTTTATCAAGAGAGAAACAGATAGTCAGTCAGGAAGTGAGAGAGGTGAGGATTATCAACTCGTAGTTGAGGCACTTTTTAGTTGTTCATTGATTGCTTCTCATATATGCCTTGGTTGGGACCTTGGGCTCAAGCCAGTGACCGTGGGGTCATGTCTATGATCCCACGCTCAAGCTGGCGACCCCGTGCTCAAGCTGGCGAACTTGGGGTTTTGAACTGGGGTCCTCAGTGCCCCAGGCTGACAGTATCCACTGCGCCTCCTCCTGGTCAGGCCACTTCCTCACTCTTAACAATGACTTTTATATGTTCTAATCATAATTTATTCATTTGTTCAACAAATAATCAAGTGTTTATGATTTTTTTCCCTGTATTATTGAAGGTATAGGCGATATAGCAGAGACCATATGGAGAGTAATTCCTGCTCTCCTTAGCATAGATCACCATCTAATACATAATACACTAAACAATTTATCTGTTTAATGCAGTTTTCCCCAAGAGCAGGCATATCTCAGTATGATTTACCCTTAACCTCTCTTGCCCTGACTTCTGTACTTTCCTGTCTTCATATAACTCTTTGCTGTATACTTCTGTTTAGATACATTGCCATGAATTCCAGTTAGCCTTAACCCAGTAATACTCACTGTTTTTTCCTCCCAAACTCACCTTTCTGCCCATTTCCTCTGAATTTTTTCAGCCATTTGGGCTTGGAGCACTCTGATTCTCTGATTCACTATTTATCTGTCCGGTCAGCCAGTGCTTTCAGATTCATCGTTTCCTCCGTCCCTCATCTCCTGTCTTGTCTATTCACACTGCTGTTGCCTAGTTGAGGCCTGTATAGCCTGTAAGTCCAGTGGCCGTGGCCATGCAGATTCACATTTGATTCGGGCAACAGTGAAGGAAATGTGGAGCTGGAACACAGTGGGCCATTCCGTTTATTAAAATCTCCTGACGGGCCTGACCTGTGGTGGCGCAGTGGATAAAGCATAAACCTGGAGACACTGAGGTTGCCGGTTCAAAGCCCTGGCTTGCCTGGTCAAGGCACATATGGGAGTTGATGCTTCCTGCTCCTCCCCTTTCTCTCTCTCTCTCTTTATCTCCCACCATCCTCTCTAAAATGAATAAATAAATAAAATTTAAAATCTCCTAACTGCAGACAAGCAGACAGGCAGGGAAGACTGCTTCCCTTTCTCCCTCCGGACTCACCCAGACTCTCAGGCCCCCACCAGCAAAACAGCACCCCCAGCCAAACAGACCAGGCCGAAATCTCAAGGCTCTCAGGCCCCTCAGCTCTCTCTCTCTGCACTCTCCAGCAAAACAGGCTGGAGGAGGAAAAAACCCTTCTCCAGCTACAACCTAGGGCCCCTCCCAAGCAGGGAGGCAATCCGCAATCTGCCGCCCTGGGGGCAAGCACCCGCAGCCTTCCACAGACTGTACACACATGGCGCTGCCCCGTGCCAACGCAGAACCCAAGCGAGCAAACCTAAACACACCAGTTTACCGAACGTAGCCTCTGGACTAAACCACTACAGTAAATTCCTGTGATGTTTCTTGTAGCTTTCCTAAAATAATGAGCCTAACTAGAATCTTCATAGGAAATTATGTGTACTTTGTCTTATTTCTACTAACAAGCATTCAGTGGTTTCCTAGTTCCCACAGGATAAGCTCTGAACTCCTTACAGTGGCATCCAGAAACCTCCAGCTATTTCTTGTGTCTCTCCCACATTCCCGGACTAGTCTCTCTATTATTTCTTAACAAATACTCCTTCCCTAAGGGCACTTTCCTCTCCACTCCATTTAATTGAAGGTTAACTTTCTAAACACTCTTCCAGAATGGCTGCTTTAGGCGGTGGTGTGGGGCTTTGTTTGGAATTCTTGAATCGTGCTGTGTTTTTTATTGAAGCACCACCTGTTTTGTGTAAAGGTTAGAAAATGCACCATTGTTTACTTAGAGTTTTATTCTACAAGTAGACTTAACTAGGTTCCCCACTCAGCTGCTGTGTAACTTTGGGCAAATAACCTCATGTGTTTGAGCCTCATTGTGAAATTGAGATAATAGTACCTATTTCATAGAATGGTTTTTTGCATTAAATGAGATTGTTTTTATGAAGTACTTAACACAGCTCATCCTGCCACAGTAAGTGCTCAATGAACGTCAGCTAGTTTCATTAATTACATACTCGTTTGTTTTACTAACTGTCTTTATATTCTATAACTTGTTATTTTGTATTGCCAGCAGGACTGGCATAATCATTTGCAGCTATCCAGGACCTGATGATTGTTTGTGAATTAATTGGTACCTAGTGCATCCTAAATTAGTAAGGATTAGAATTTTTTTTTTTTTTTTTTTTTTGTATTTCTCTGAAGGTGGAAACGGGGAGAGACAGACAGACTCCTGCATGCACCCGACCGGGATCCACCCAGCACGCCCACCAGGGGGCAACACTCTGCCCCTCCGGGGGGGTCGCTCTGTCGGGACCAGTGCCACTCTAGCGCCTGGGGCAGAGGCTAAGGAGCCATCCCCAGTGACCGGGCCATCTTTACTCCAATGGAGCCTTGGCTGCGGGAAGGGAAGAGAGAGACAGAGAGGAAGGAGAGGGGGAGGGGTGGAGAAGCAGATGGGCGCTTCTCCTATGTGCCCTGGCCGGGAATCGAACCCGGGACATCTTCACCCCAGGCCGACGCTCTACCACTGAGCCAACCGGCCAGGGCTTAGAAAATTGTTCTTTAAATTGACATTTAATATTTAGACATTTTAATACTCTATTATATTTAATACTTTGTATTAAAGTATAAAACTGTTCATCTTATTTTAACTGCATACTTAAATATTAGATTTTTAACATTAAGGGCAGGCTATAAATAAAAATTTGAAAACTCTTTTCCTGTCCTGACTGTTAAATCATAAGGTAAAACTTACATGAAGAAGAGAGAGGTGCTTTCTTCGGTGGCATGCTAGGCCAGTGATGAGGCGGCTCCTTTTCATGTCCTGCTGTAGTTCCATTTGAAGGAGACGCTGTGTGCTCACTATGGGCCCAGTTTCAGAGAGAAAGGGAACATGTGAACAGTGTAAGAAAGGCTTGTTCAACATTTTTACTTTGGAAATTATTTTTAAAATAATGGTCAGTGCTTTATCTCTGATTTTAGAGCCTATCAAGAAAGAAGATTTCTTTCACAACTCATCCAGAAGTTTATCTCTGTGCTGAAGTCAATCCCACTTTCTGGTAACTGTCTTCTTTTTCTCAGCTTATTTGCGACATTATTTAGATGACCTGTAGGATTTACTAAATTTTTCTCTAGAAACTGCTCTTAGAATGATTTTAAGTTATAATGACAAAGTGTGTGTTCTCCCCCTTTCAAATATTACCAGTCTGAATATTATGACTGCCAGGAAAAATGATTTCAAGTGACATCAAATACTGTTTGGAGAGGAAGGGGAGATTTTTTTTAAAGTATGAGATACAAGACAAAATGGGAAGGATTTCCCTCCATTGTGGCCCCCATTTATTGATGGAACAAACATAAGTATATACTACGTAGAGTATACACTTTGAAATATATCATGACTATGCTATTGAAGTATATATAGATAGGGTGTGCATGTGGGTGTTATATGCTTATATGCCAAGCCAATTACATTATGCTGGATTTACAAGATCTTTATAAACGAATAGGAAATGCAAATAGAATATTGTTTACTTAAGGTGAATATATGTAAGATGTTATTGGTTAATAATATTTTGTTTTCTAAGTGGAATATAATCTAAGAACAGCTCTATAGATGTACCATAGTTCTGTTTTTGCATTAGAGATTGTAGCTTTGTTTAAACTAAAAATACAACAGAATTACTTATAAATACTGACCCTCTAAATAAAATACGTATTTCCAATGGTTTTAGGCGACCCCTGTGTTTTGGTCGTTCGACTCCCGCCGGGGTCGTGACCCACAGGTTGAGAACCGCTGCTCTAAATAGTATTTTACAACTGAAAAATCATACCTGTAATAAAGTGAGGAATAATACTAATGCTATAAATCAGTATACCCAGTTTACTATCAGCATCTGTATAAAGAAAAAATTACCATATGCTTGTAATCTAAGTCACTCAATATTAGTATATTTAATTCTTTTAGTAAAGCTGCTTACTTAGAATAGGACTTTGATTTGGTTTTCTTACAGCATTAGTAATAATGAGTGCTTAGAATTACTTATTTGTAATAATTAGGTCATAAAAATTGATGTCTCTATGGGATGTTTATCTGTCATCATTTAGGAAGGTTGATAATAAAGTAGCAACAACATAGGGCCTGCAGTAATTTTAACAACCATTAAACCACTGACTGTTGCCATGATTATTATATATTGTCAGAAAACAATGTCTTAGATTGATCTTGAGCTCCAATCAGAATATATTAACTCGCTACAAAAGAACAGACAAGATGTTGAAAACAGTGTGTCAGTTCACAGAGGCTATAAAGATGGATAGATTATATATAGTTAGGAAACAGAAAAATGATTTCCAAAAGAATAAGAATTGTAGTTTCATTTTACAAGGCCATTAAAAACAACATGTCCTTATCAGTTATTATAAAGGAAATCTGTATAGGATGATCTGAGATGCCAGGACTGCTGTCAAAAGAAAGAAAAAAACAATACACGTAGGAAGCAAATGATAGGCTATATTGATGTCTGAGATCAGGATAAGGTTTCAATTCTAAATGCTGTTCCCAGCAGGGCAACTAATTTAAAAACACGCAGCTTTATCCACCAAAGCTCAGAGTTAAGTGCCAAGCATCATATTTAATCTTTAAGTCATTGCCATAATTTTCTCAAGCTGTAAATAAAAATACTGAATATAGAGTTTGCTCACATTTTAAAATTAGGCAAAAATATTTTCCTTTGTTCATAACAGTAACGAAAGATGGCAACAGAGGACTAGTTTGAATGGATCTAATTTAGAAGTTGCTCCTTTAATTTCTTTAGCTTGAACAGCTATGTGGCCTAGATTGTGTTGCAGAGACCTGGATTCCAGTTCTAACCAGCCATTACTTTCTTCTACATTTTTGTCAAGTCTTCTTCTTTGGTCCTCAGTTTGTTTCTCACCTGGAAAATGGAGAGCTAAAATAGAGGTTTTCTAAGGTCTTTTCCAGCTAGAAAGTCTATGGTTATGTAATCTTAGACTTTGCTCCAGTGGAGCCTTGGCTGCGGGAGGGGAAGAGAGAGACAGTGTGGAAGGAGAGGGGGAGGAGTGGAGAAGCAGATGGGCGCTTCTTCTGTGTGCCCTGGCCAGGAATTGAACCCGGGACTCCTGTATGCCAGGCCGATGCTCTACCACTGAGCCAACTGGCCAGGGCCTTGTCTCTTTTTTAATAGAAACAAACTCAGCAGGAGGGTGTTAGCTAGTAAAATGGTAGACCATTTCTGGCATTAGGGAAAGCAAACTTGTACTCTGAAAGCATGTCATATTGCAAGGTTGTAATTATTTAAAAACAAAAATATAAATGTTTTTTAAGGTAGTACATTAATACTTATAAATAGTATGAATAAGATAGTGATTTAAAAAATATTTTATTGCTCAATGTGTCATTGACACTTTAATGTCGAAAGGAATACATGTATAGTCGGAAAAAAGTCATAAAAATTATCCCTTTAATTTTTTTTTTTAATTGATAGAAGAGGAGGCAGAGAGACAGACTCCCAGATGTGCTCAGACCAGGATTCACCCAGCAAGCCCCTTACGGGGGATACTCTGCCCCTCTGGGGCATTGCTCCATTGCTCAGCAACTGAGCTATTTTTAGTGCCTGAGGTGGAGGCCATGGAGCCATCCTTCGCACCTACAGCCAACTCACTGGAGCCAATTGAGCCATAGCTGCAGTGGAGGAGGTGGGAAAGAAGAGAGAAGGGTAGAGAAGAAGATAGTCACTTCTCCTGTGTGCCCTGACTGGAATTGAACCAGGGACCTCCATACACTGGGCTGACACTCTCCCACTGAGCCAACCGGTCAGGGCCCCTTTTAATTAGTTTGATGTATATCTTTCCACCCATTTTCTATGTATTTTAGAGTATTTTCACATGTGTACATGAACACATATATGTGTGTTTATGCATATGAAAGTAGTTCTAGAAGCTTAGTATGTGAAGACAATAAGGAAAGTGAGCCAAAAACTGATATAAAACTGCCTCTCTAGTTTTTATATCTAAAGCTTTTTTGAAATCCAATCATTAGGTTCAGATTTTTAAAGATATTTTTGCAAATCTTATTTTTATAATGTGTTTCTGATCCAAGCTAGGTTTTTCATTTTCTCATATTTGTAGAGCTAAATATAAGGGTAAGGCTTATCTTTTTTTGAAATCTAAGTGAGGTCCTTACTCTGACCATAGTCCAAAATGATGATTAAGAGACAAGTGACCTTGTTTAAATAACTGCAAATTTTAGCATATAGTACCACAGAATGACCTAAGTAAGAAAATTCTAACATGTTTTCTCCATTATGCCTAGAACCTGTCACTATGGACAAAGTTCATTACTGTGAAAGGTTTATTGAACTGATAATTGATCTAGAGGTAAGAGGTGTGCAGTGATCTTTCTGTTACATAATTATTAAGGAGGCTAAAATTAAGTATATGACTACATGTAAAATATTTTTTATCACATCAGATTGGCTTTTGTTTGTATGCATTTCAAGGTGTGTCATAGAGAAAAAAGTCAAAGGCAGTTCACCCTTGAAGTTTTCAGATGGCTGCTCTTTGTAGAAAGAAACAGTATTTGGTATAGTTGTTAACCATGATTTCAGCAGTGTCAGTTTCTTTTCTGTCACATTTTAAAAGACCTTCATAGAGGTTGTTTTTAGTTTTTGGTTTTTTGTTTGTTTTTTTGGTGAGAAGACGGGAGATAAGAGAGACTCCCGTGTGCTCCCCAACCAGGATCCACCCAGCAACCCCCGTTGCCAAATCAACCGAGCTATCCTCAGCGTCTGGGGCCGACGCTCGAACCAGTCGAGCCACTGGCTGCGAGAGGGGATGAGAAAGAAAGAAGGGAGAATGGGAGGGAAAGAGAAGCAGATGGTCACGTCTCATGTGTGCCCTGACCAGGGATTGAACCCTGGACTTCGCACACCAGGCCAATGCTCTATCCACTGAGCCCACTGGCCAAGACCTCATAGTTTTAAATAGTGGCTGAAGTCATGGCAATCTCTGTAGTAATCTCACTTTTTAAATTTCCCTGCTGGTGATGAAGAGGGATAGCTGCTATTGTTTGTCTGTTCTTAAAATTAAGACTCTTAAAAAGAAGATTTTAGCGCTCACTTTGGCAGCACATACTCTGAAGCAGAACAATACAGAGATAGTCAGCATGGCTCCTGCGCAAGGATGACAACGCAAATTTGTGAAGTGTTCCATATTTAAGAAAAGTTTTTATACTATTAGGTAAAAGATTCTGATGGAAAGTTAAGGTGCAGAGTTGGTGTAGTTCAGATTGAATTTATTTTCTTTCCTTTCCCTCTTTAATGAAAAAAACTGAAAGAAAATTCTTTCTGTCCTAAGTTTATCTGGAAAGGTAGGGTGTTTTCTTGACATGAGGTTTAGAGTATTGCAGTAGCAGTCATTCATGAGATGTTATTCAAATTCTAGCTCCTACAGTAACCAGTTTGTGACCTCTGAGGGTCTCCGCCTTACCTGTAAAATGGGGGTGTTGCATTAGACTAGTGGTTTTCAAGCTGATGGTCAGCGTTTCACAGAATTGTCTTGCTGACTGTCATAGGGGGTTATGGGAAGTGAAAACCAGAGGAGTTTCCACTCAGGGTTCCCCACCTCCTTTTTTCTCAAAGCAGCTCCATTTTTAAATCTGTAGACAGTGCATAGTAAATATTGGTATTTCCTATAGGGTTTTTCTTGAAAAGTGCTGGCTGAGGTGTCTGAGATTTTTTTCAGTGCTGTAAATTTTGAGAAATATTAACACTGAATTTATTACAGCATGGGCCTTGCTTTATGCATGGTGTCTTTGGGAGACTGAAAGGTATTTTGGTTGTGATTAATACTTCTAAGTTAAATATTAGTACTTTCCACCTCTAGCTGCAAAGAACCTGCAGACTGACCGCTGTGCTGTGTATTTTCCTAGGCCCTGCTCCCTACAAGGCGCTGGTTTAATACCATCCTGGATGACAGCCACCTCTTGGTTCACTGCTACCTTTCCAACCTTGTTCATAGGGAAGAGGATGGCCATCTTTTTTCCCAGGTGAGCATTGATCTATCTGAACATGCATACTTTTTTATTTCTAAATCGATTTTTTCTTTGCTTTGAAACAGGGAGTACCAGGGCATGACACAAAGTAGTTTTGTATTGAGTTGATAATGACAATTTCTAACTAGTCATTTTAAGTAAAATCAAGTGTTAATGTTCAAAATGAATGCATTCTTGTATAGGTGGGCTCTAGTACTGATATAACCTTTTGTTAATCATATGTGATTTTATTATGATTTCACTAAATTATGTGTGATTTGGTTCCATATAACCACTGTGGACTATAACAGATGATGAATATTAATAACAAGTGAACTATGCCCTCAAACCATGGCCTTCCTGTGAGGCGGCGGTGACAGGCAGGTGTTAGCGTGGAGAGTATGTGCGCTTGTCTGCTGAGGGCACAGGCGCTCTGTTTGCTGACGGGGGCAGGAAGATGAAGTGTTAGGATTTTGTATTTCCTATAATGTCATCCAGAAGAAAAATCTTCTAACAAACTTTTACCACTTGTCTTTCAATGAGATCACAATTAGACATACAATTTTTATGTGTTTACATATCATAAGACCTTTTTTGTGTGTCTGCATGTTCCTTTAATTTTTTTATTAACTCCCAGTGATTTGACTCATATATTAAAATATACTGAAATCCTAATATCTGATATGCCATAGATTAGAATTAATAATAAAGATTTGGGGTGAAAGCAGCCAATGAACTCTTTTTTTTTTTCCTGAAGTTGGAAACGGGGAGAGACAGTCAGACAGACTCCCGCATGCGCCCGACTGGGATCCACCCGGCACGCCCACCAGGGGGCGATGCTCTGCCCCTCTGGGGCGTCGCTCTGCCGCGACCAGAGCCACTCTAGCGCCTGGGGCAGAGGCCAAGGAGCCATCCCCAGCGCCCGGGCCATCCCTGCTCCAATGGAGCCTTGGCTGCGGGAGGGGAAGAGAGAGACAGAGAGGAAGGGGGGGGGTGTGGAGAAGCAAATGAGCACTTCTCCTATGTGCCCTGGCCGGGAATCGAACCCGGGTCCCCCGCACGCCAGGCTGACGCTCTACCGCTGAGCCAACCGGCCAGGGCCAGCCAATGAACTCTTGATGCTGTTGCCACAGGGGGAAAGCAGGCCTCCATTAGCAGCAGGAACCAAGCCAAAGAAAGGGCTTGATTGTTATGGAGACCGGGAGAGAAACAGATTATTTAGCTTTCCACATCTTGCTGTTTTTCTGTCACAGAGGCAGCACATGGAGAAAAGCATCTCCAATCATGAATTCCAAGCCCTCAGTCAGAAAATTCTGTGGCAGAAGTAAAAGATGTCGGGCACTCCCTCTAGTGGTAGTTCTATACATTTGCAGTGAAGTAGATTTACGGTTTTTGTTTTTGTTTGTTCATTAAAATGATTGCCTTCCTTTGATTAGATCCTTAATGCTCTTTATTACTGGGATCAGAGCTTAAGTTTTCCTCTGTATAGGTAGACCATGTGTATGAAATAAACAGCGATTTATTCACAAGGCACATACATGCCTATTCTTATATAAATAAAACACATTTGGACATACTCTGAAATGTTTGTTGCACTGTTTATATTACAAAGTTTTCCAGCACCTCTGAGAAGGTAAATGACTTATTTATTATTTGTAATAAATAGTGTTTGTTCATGTTTTCGGGCTCTTATTTCACACAGTTGACTAATTTAGATGTATCCTTTCAGCTTTTGGACATGCTTAAGTTCTATACGGGTTTTGAGATTAATGACCAGACCGGGAATGCTCTGACAGAGAACGAGATGACTACAATTCACTATGACAGAATTACTTCTTTGCAGGTAACTGGACGCATGGTAGCCTTTGCTTCTACTCCAGCAAGTCAGCTCATGAATAAATTGGGATTTGTATAGTACAAATAGAAAAGGTATTAATTTAATACTGTTTTCATCTTGAATTTTGAGTTCATGAAAAAAAAAATGGCTTTCTTTCATACGCCTCATCCTGAGAATCACATACTGAAATTTGACAATTGGAAATATTAGTTACTGGGCCAATGTAGTACATTTAAGTATCAGTTTTTTATTATGAAAGAAGATATTTCAGCATTGGACAAGGCAGAATAAACATTTAGTACATTTTACAGATAAACACCGGTAATGAAATTTACCAACACAGCTCGGATGTGAAAACTGTCCCCTCGTTCTATTACTGATCTCATCTTCCTCTTGCGCGCCATTTCCTCTGGGGGCAGAAAGAAGCTTTTATTGGTCAGTGTAAAGTAATTCAGTTCTTTCCATTCTAAAAAGTCATTTTTTGGGTAAAGACTCAGTCAAACTTAAGTTCAATTGTCTTTCATAATCAGTTTCACTCCCTCCCTTTTTCCCATGGCATCTGGGTGCGTGGAGGCAGCTAGCCTCACTGGAAGGGAGTGACCTGCACTGTCCCGGCTCAGATGTCTTGACATGCTTTTCTCAGAGCGTTACTGTTCTTGTCCTTCTTCGTTAGCCTTTGAGTGACCACAGCTGACAGGGCATGTGGTCTGTTCTCCTGGCACAGGCGAGGCATGATGGCTGCTCACGAGAGCTTGGCTGTCCCCCAGGTGGCGAGGCCCAACTTTGTTTTCGACGGTGCTAAACCTCTGCTGAGAGCTGATTCTCATTCATTTCCTAGCGTAGCTCACTCTTCAGGTTTGGGTTGTGGGGTCATTTTGCCATTGTCTGTAGTAATCCATGACATGCTCATTCATAACCTTGGCAACCTTCTGCATGATCCACTCTGGGGCACATGAAACCCTCTGGATCAGGGGTCCCCAGAGTTTTTACACAGGGGGCCAATTCACTGTCCCTCAGACCGTTGGAGGGCCGGACTATAAAAAAAACTATGAACAAATCCCTATGCACACTGCACATATCTTATTTTAAAGTAAAAAAACAAAACGGGAACAAATACAATATTTAAAATAAAGAACAAGTAAATTTAAATCAACAAACTGACCAGTATTTCAATGGGAACTATGGGCCTGCTTTTGGCTAATGAGATGGTCAATGTGCTCCTCTCACTGACCACCAATGACAGAGGTGCCCCTTCCGGAAGTGCGGCGGGGGCCAGATAAATGGCCTCGGGGCCGCATGCAGCCCGAGGGCCGTAGTTTGGGGACCCCTGCTCTGGATCCTCTCTGCCACATGGGCATCAAGGAAGACGAGGGATTGTATCTCAGGTCTCCTGTCCGATCAGCACAGTGCCGCTCTCTCTGTTTTCCTGCAGCTTATCTGTGTGGGCGGGGAGCACCGGGAGGCCCTCTCTTTCCTGCGTTCCAAATTGAAGCAGGACTCGAGCACGCTGTGCTTTTGGCCTCTCCCTCAAGCTGTCATTTTAGTGGGAATTTTCCTTGAAAACTAAATTTTCTTCTAGTTTTGTTAGGCCAGTTCTTGATGATAAAGTGTTTTGTCTTTCTCCTCTCCTATCAATGAAGCTGGCCTTCCTGTACATTCAGAGTACTACAAGTTTAGAAACAAAAAACTGAACATTGACTTCTTGATTTATGCATTCCTCCTAGAACAATTCTAGTTTTTTCACATTGTATTGAATGAACACTTTGGCTGACTAAGGCAGAGGTCACATAAAAGAAGCATAAAAAAACCAAGTGCATTAATATTTTAAAAAATATTTTCATTATAGAGTATATAATTGTAGTTGATTGTATTAATGCATAGACATTAATCATTGCTTCTTTTTCTTTCTGTTCTTCTCTAGAGAGCTGCTTTTGCACATTTCCCTGAACTCTACGATTTTGCCCTCTCTAACGTGGCAGAAGTAGACACTCGGGAATCCTTGGTCAAATATTTTGGTCCTCTTAGGTAAGGCAGCATGAAAGAAAAACTAAATTTTAATTTTCTTGTAATCAATTTTGCGCTACATTTAGGTAATGGTTCTTATGGCCCTATTTATTGACAAGTAGAGCTAGTGCTTCTCTCTAGCATTTTATATCTTTGAGTCACTTATATATAATTATTCATCTCCTTTTCTTGGTAAAATTTATATTTTTCATAGCATACAGCCTATCTGTTTCTGTCTTTCTCTGTCTCTGTCAATCACACACACAAAGAAAGTTAAATAGCATACATTTGTTTACTATATGGTGAGTACTCCGCTAAATATATAAATAACTTAATCTTGAAAATATTCATGTGAGAGGAGTAGGTATCATCTTCCATGTGAAGTAGCTGAGGCATAGAATAGTTAAGTAACACCTAAGACACATAGTAAATGGCAGATAGGATTTGAACCAAGGTAGTCTGCTTTCTGAGCCCTAACATTAAAAAAAATTTTAATTGAGATATGATTGACATACAACATTACGTTAGTTATAGGTATACAACATAATGCTTGGATATTGGTATAGAATTCAAAGTGATCACCACAGTAAGTCTGGTTAGCATCTGTTACCATGCATAGTTACAGGATTTTTTCCCTTTTGATGAGAACTTTTAGTATCTACCCCCAGCAACTTTCAAGTATGTAATACCACATTGTTAACTATAGCTATCATGCTGTACAACATCCCTGTGATCTGTTTATGAACTGGAAGTTTGTATCTTAATGCCCTATCAGCCCCTGACCTCCTCCCCTTAGGCAACCATCAGTCTGTTCTCTGTATCTATGAGCCTCTTTTTTTATTAGAGTCCACATATAAAATCACACATTCCTGATGGGAATTCAAAATGGCAGTGACACTTTAGAAAATTTCGACAATTTCTTGTCAACTTAAGCATGCAGGTACTGTATGATGTAGTGTTCTCACAGACATGCCCAAGAGAAATGAAAATTTATATTCACACAAAAATCTACAGAAATATATATAGTGGCTTTATTTACAGTTGTCAAAAACTAGAATACGCAAATATCCTTTAATTGGAAAATGAATAAACATACTGTGATATATATACCTACAATGGACTATTACTCAGCAATAAAAAGATACAAAATGTGGGTGGATCTCAGATGCATTATGCTGAGTGAAAACAACCACTGTCAAAAGGCCTCGTAATGTATGAGTGCACTTCCTTGACCTGGACAGAGGACAGTTACAGAGATTGAGAGCCAGGGCCGGAGAGGGGGGAATAGAGGGTGTGGGTGACTGAACTACTCCTGGTGCGGACAGCTGTCAAGCCCATAGTGGCAAACGCAGATTTCCCAAAATGCCAGTTTTTCATTTTGAAATTTAAATTTTATCTTCAGCAACAAATACTGTCGGTTTTATTTCATTCAAATTAAAATTTTTTCAAGCCATTTATTCAAGTCTGAATAAATAACCATCATTTGTTAGTTCTTTCAAGTGAACATTGGGTGCAAAATGTACACTTCCCTTTTTGTCACACAGAATTTTTAAAATACCCTCAAGGATCTAAGTTTAATAACTGCTTCATCAAGGAAGTTCTTAAAACTGGCTTTTTGTGTTGTTTTTTTTGAAAACTGCCTGTGGCATGAAGAATGGGATGGCTACCTATAGTTCTGGTTGGTGCCACTACCCTGATCCATGCCAGCAGTTTTACCCACTATGGCTTTTGCATTGTCACTGTTTATGTAAAGACAGTGAAGAAAATAATGTTTTAGCATTAATATAAAAATACGTTGTCCAGCCTGACCAGGCAGTGGCGCAGTAGATAGAGTGTCGGCCTGAGATGCTGAGGATCCAGGTGTGAAACCCCGAGGTCGCCAGCTTGAGTGTGGGATCATAGACAACCCCGTGGTCGCTGGCCTGAAGTCCAAGGTCGCTGGCTTGAGCAAGGGGATCACTGGCTCGGCTGGAGCCCCCCTAATCAAGGCACATATGAGAAAGAAATCAATGAATAACTAAAGTGCCACAACTATGAGTGACGCTTCTCATCTCTCTCTTTTCCTCTCTCTCTCTCTCTTTCTTTCTTTCACTAAAAGAAAAAGAGAAAAGAAAGCATCCATACACATCCCCTGAAAGGCTGTGGGAGGTTATCAGAAGACATTTTGAGAACCCTCTATTAGGAGTTTAACTTTGATTTTATACATTTTGATATTTTATATTTGCTTCTCATGTCATGGGATTATATTTTCTAGGTAAAACTTTTTAAGCAATCTATAAAATTACATATTTCAGAAATTAAGTAAGTTGTTAATAAAGTATTTTGATTTGACTGATTTCTATTCTGCAGTTCAAGTACACTCCACCAGGTGGCATCATACCTCTGCTTGTTACCAACTCTTCCTAAAAATGAAGATACAACTTTTGATAAAGAATTTCTTCTAGAATTGCTGGTAAATACATATTAACGTTCTCTGAATTTTGCATGTGGTCTTCCCTACCTTTTTGAATCATTCTTAAAGATGTATATTGGTACAGATTTTTTTTTCCAGGCTAAAAATAAGATCATTTACTCTTTGGAAGTTATATTTTTTAGTTTTATCTTTCTTTTCTCATCTTAGATTTCTGTTTTCAAATCTTTTTACCTCTTAAAACTTCTGTATGGCATGAATTTATTCCATGCTAACATGTCTAAATACATGTATGTTAGATATGGAGTCAGGCTTTGGGGACACATAGATGACTGACACTTTCCTGCTTTTAAGAGGCCACAGTTACACACTGTTCTTTAAATACGGCTTCTGGAATATGAATATTAAGCTATACCTTTTTTTTAAGCCGTACGTTTATCACTAGACAATTTAGCAATGCTTAGAAATAAAGTTACCAGTAACTTAGTGGTTTAAGAACTTGAAGGAATTTCTCAATCATTTTGGGAAATGAGGGCTTTAACCTCAAACTAATACTTTTTTTTAGATAAAGTTCTATTTTTTAATGCAGTTTTAGGTTCATAGCAAAATTGAGGGAAGGAGATATATTTTATTTTTAACTTTAGCAAAATTCTCCATAAAATGGATGAGTATCTAATCATATTTCTACTATGAAAATTTAGTTTGTTTGCAGTGTTTACAATGACAAATAATGAAGCAGTCCTTGTACGTGCCTCTCTGTGCCTGTAGGTAGACATTTAGGGACATACCTAGAAGTGAAATTATTGAAGTGTATGCTTATTTAAATTTTAAAAAATTTCCATTGATTTGAGAGAGAATGGGAAAGAGAAGGAGTGAGAGATGCTTTAACTCATTTCGCTTAATTGTTCCATTTAGTTGTGCCCTCACTGATTGCTTCTCATATGTGCCCTGACTTGGGGTCAAACCCACAACCTCTGGCAAGCTGGGTCGGCGCTTTATTCACTGAGCCACCTGACCAGGGCTGAAACATTTGCTTATTTAAAAAATAAAAGATGCAGCCATATTATCCTCTAGAAGGTATATGTTCCCCCCAACAATGTATTAAAGATGTCTACTGAAGCTCTTACTAACATTAGATGTTATGAGTCATCCCAATTTTTGCCAGTTTCATGGCTAAAAAAATAGCTTGTTTTAATTTTTGTTTCCTGACTGCCAGAAAATTGCGTTGTTTTTATATGTTTTAGACTTTTTCTATACCTATACAAATGTACACAGTGGATGTATGTATACATATAACCTGGAACAATAATGGGCACGTGGGTTTGTGACCTACTGTGTTTTTCGCTCCGTAAGACGCACCTGACCATAAGACACACCTAGGGTTTTAAGGAGGATAATAAGAAAAAGAATATTCTGGCCTGACCTGTGGTGGCGCAGTGGGATAAAGCGTCGACCTGGAACACTGAGGTTGCCGGTTCGAAACCTTGGGCTTGCCTGGTCAAGGCACATATGGGAGTTGATGCTTCCTGCTCCTCCCCCTTCTCTCTCTTTCTCACTCCTCTCTAAAAAAAAAAAGAAAATCCATCAATAAATAAAATATTAAAAAAAAAAGAAAAGAAAAAGAATATTCTGAACCAAATGGTGTGTTAAAATATTTAATAAAATATCATATGTTTTGCTCCATAAGACACACGGGCATTTTCCCCTCCACTTTTAGGTGGGGGAAATGCGTCTTATGGAGCGAAAAATACAGTATAGCTGATACTTTTAATGTAGGGCATGAAGGATAATCCTTTACTGTAGAAAGAAAGATGACATGCTGGTTTGGGGGAATAACAGGGAGTGACTTGTAGCAGATGTTTTAAGCCTGGTGACAGGTGGGTAAGTGCCGTTTGGAGAGAAGTGGGAAGGGTTTGAAATTAATTCCTGTATGGAAAATACTTTTTATCAACGTATTTACTTGAAATATGTGTCCTGGGTCATCATCTTTGCCTTCTTATGAATCACTTTTTCATTTTCTCTGACTACAAGTGCTTTCTAAAAAGTCCTTGTCCTATTTCCTAGCAATGTAAAATCTCTTATAAGTCAGGTTTTGGGGATTAATAATAACTCCTTACTATGGAAAGAAACAAGGATTTTTCCAGGAGTTTTTCTAATGGAAAATAATTCTGAGTATGAAGTTGATTCTTTTCCTTTTTAGAGTCTTACAGCTAAAATTTCATCTTTAAAATTTAAATTGTTATGCCAAAGGAAAACAACTTTTAAAATTTATAGGCTCCAGTATTGTTTATTTTCTTTCATATTTCCTTCTAATAAAGGATTTCCTCAGGCTTTGAATTCTTCTAATTATGATTTAAAAGGTGAAATATGCAATTATTTAAGTGATAACACACTATCTTCTTTCCTAAACTAATATTGTCTCTGCTGAGGAGAATGTGACACATTTTTCTAATATATCATTATTTTAGCATCTGTTAATTATGCAATAAACTTATTTCAGTATTTGAAATAAAACACTCTAATATTAACAATGGAAGGGGGCCCTGGCCGGTTGGCTCAGTGGTAGAGTGTCGGCCTGGCGTGCAGAAGTCCCTGGGTCGATTCCCGGCCAGGGCACACAGGAGAAGCGCCCATCTGCTTCTCCACCCCTCCCCCTCTCCTTCCTCTCTGTCTCTCCCTTCCCCTCCCGCAGCCGAGGCTCCATTGGAGCAAAGATGGCCCGGGCGCTGGGGATGGCTCCTTGGCCTCTGCCCCAGGCGCTAGAGTGGTTCTGGTCGCGGCAGAGCATTGCCCCCTGGTGGGCAGAGCGTTACCCCCTGTTGGGCGTGCCGGGTGGATCCCGGTCAGGTGCATGCGGGAGTCTGTCTGACTGTCTCTCCCTGTTTCTAGCTTCAGAAAAATACAAAAATAAAAATAAAAAATAAATAAATAAATAAACAAACAACAACAACAAAAACAATGGAAGGGTACGTAGAGATCATCAAGTCTAACTCTAACACTACAAATTAGGCCAGGTTAGTAACAGACTTTCCCACATTGTTTAGCAAGTTAGTAGAAGAGTGAAAACCATCCCCTAGGACTTAGGGCTCCCTGTTTTCTCACATAAACCACTGCTGAGTGCTATGGTGCTGGAGATCTTGGTGTGTGCCAAGCACTTTGACACTATTTTTCAGTATTTCATTTCCTTTTCATAGAAACCCGAGAGGTGACTGACATTTTATCTTCTTCACTGAAAAGAAACTAAGGCCAGGGAGGCTGGAGTGACGTGCCCAGCTTTTACATAGCTCAGAGGTAGCGGGACTGGAGTTGAGCTCTCCTCTGTCTGATTCAGAAGACCGTCACGATGGATACCTCCTTTTTCTTTCATTATGGGGAAGATGTGGGATAAGGGAACTAGATCTCTCATTAAGTACTACAGTATCTGCAAGACATGAAACTTCTCATTCCATACTTTTGGTGAATTTCTCCATAAGTTATTTTGATTAAAAAAAAAAGGATGCTTCTAACTTTGTGCCTGAACTTGTTCTTTTAGGTTTCTCGTCATGAACGTCGAATTTCTCAGATTCAGCAGTTGAATCAGATGCCTTTATATCCAACTGAGAAAATCATATGGGATGAAAATATTGTCCCAACGGAGTACTATTCAGGGGAAGGTATGGTAAAGAATGACAGGATCCAGGTGTAACATGAAACTTAGTTGAGAATTCATATGTAACTAAAATACTCCTATGTACTATATGTTAGGGTAATTTTATGATACTCTCAAGTTCAACTTTAGAACCTAGAAACTATTTAGTATTTTGAATGCTTAGCATTAGGATTTTTATGAAATTTAACAGTGTGTGTTATGTGTGTGCGTGTGCGTGTGTGTGTGTACACGTGTACCATCCTGTGAAATACGACCATAAAGCAATAAAATTGTGTTGTAAGAACACTTAGTAACACAGGAAGTATAGCTTTTCATTTTGTCACCATAATAGGCTTTGTTTTGTAGGCTTTGTTTCTCAAGGACTTTTTTAGAGGCTCTTTTAAATTCCTTATAGAGTCAAGTAATGACCACCATGAAGAGACATCATCATTTATTAATAATAAACCATCAGTTTTGATTCAAAATGGTATTGCCTAGTTTGTTTACCTGCCTATTTTAACAGATTGTTTCTAAATGCTTTTGCTCATCCTCTAAGGATGAGAATTCACACAACTGAGCACATACCCAAGTGTATTCTGACACATTTTGAGGACATATTTCAAAAAAGTTTGAGGAAATCTTTTGACCAACAGTATTACATATGGCTATTTTAAAGATATCACCAGTGTAAGTATTGGTACATTTATTTAAAAGAAAAACTATGACTTCAGAGTGATAACCTGAGCCATAACTTCAATAAACCCAGTGTACTAAAATTTTACTAGATTGCAGAATAGGCAGTCTTCATATCTTTGAATGCTCTGATGGTGGTTAATGCATTCTTTTCTCACTTTTCTAGTTTGTTCATACTTAAAGCATTTATGACCATATATGTATGACTTCTAACACTTTGACTAATCAGTCCCTAAAAGGCAAGGAACAGTTAAGAACATTTTGTCTTTTTAGTAAATTTATGTGTCCTTAAAAATGTAAGCAGTCTTCTATCTACTAGCTTTTGGTACTATTTAACGATGGTGCTAGTCTTTGAGTTTAAAACATATTTTGCTTAATATAAAGTATTACTTTTCTCTTACTCCCATGGTTAAAGAATTTAAGTGAAAAGTAATACTTCTTAGAATTTAAAGTCTGTGCGTCTTTTGTTGAACGAAAGAATTTCAGAGCAATATTAGTTGCCAAGTGGTCGGAGTCTCAGCAGCTGTTTCAGAGACTGTTGCATCGTGCCGTTTCTCTTCACGGACCATGATGGCCTGTGTTGGGCCCGATACCTGGCGCTGTGCGTGGGCCAACATCAGAGCTGTGACTGCACGCTTATGCAAGCTGCTTCCAGCTCCCGAGAGAGAGTAAGTGCAGAATTAGGACAGATGTAAAAAACACAGTGTAAAAACTGTAAAGAAAAGCTTTGTAAAACTTTGCCTTTTTAAAACCTTTTTATTATAAAATAAACACAAATATTGAAAAGTCACACTATAAATGCAGAGCTTTTCTGATTATCAGGGGAAACACCCCGGAACCCGTGTGCCCACCTTGTCAGCTGTCCTGGGACCCTCCCGTGTGCCCCTTCCGGTCGCTGTTTCCTCCCTCTTGAGTGTAACCATTTGTTTCTTGGCTTTTGTAGCCATCACTATCTTGCATATTTTAAATAGTTTAATCACTCTTGTAGATCCCTGGACCCTAAAGTTAGTCTTACACGTTTTAATAATGTCCTTTACTTTACAGGTTCCCCCATAGCCTTCCTTTTCTTTTTACTGAAGAACCTCCATTGTTGGTCTGTATAGTGCCCGTAGTCCAGCTCTCTATGACTGGACTCGGGCCTGTCCCTCTGCTCTTGAATCTTCTAGGAAACTGGCAGCAGAAGCTCAATCAGGCTGAGGTTCTCTTTTCCTGGCAAGATTCTTAGTGTGGTGTTGTATTTTCTTTTTTTTTTCATCAGAAGGTCCATAATGTCTGGTTGGCTTTTTTTTTTGGTCACATTAGTAGCCATTGCTGCTTAACAACTAGATTTGTTATAAACTGGTGACATTTTATTGTCTTTTCTTTTTTAAGAAATATATGCTGTCGAAGGAGATGCTGTCTCTCAGCCTCTGACCTGAAAGCAATTGAATTAGATTTAAGTTAGAGTTTACTAACATAAACGATGTGAAATTTTTATATATCAGTATTTCTTGCTCTTAGATGTAAGTATAGATAGGGATGATGAAAATAATATGAGTTACCAGTAAAGTATGTTCTGGTTTCCTTTTTTTTTAACCTTTTGATATTGTTGATGAATGCTTGGTCACTTATTATCTAAGAAAGATACTGTTAAACGAAGGTAATGGAAAGAATGTTGTTCATTAATACAGTCAAAGAAGGGAAATAACCTGGGGAGTGACATGTACAATCAAGGCTTAAAGTCTAGCGAAAAGACAGAGGTTCAGAAGAGCACAGCAGTGGTCCCTGGAGATAGATTTGTACGGTGTAGTATGCTAATTCAGTTTTCTTGGTAATTTTATCTTGGACTGATTTTATGGTAGCATTATTTATTTTGAGATATGTCAAGTGTAAGTTAGGTGGTAAAGAATTTTTAAACTACTTAATGTGTCAGAGCATCTTCAAATACATTTTTAGAAGCACTGTTTGGATAGAAATGACTGATATGCAGATTATAGATATTAAGGAAATTAATCTTTTATTTTCGTTTCTTAACTTGGTTTCACTTATGTGTAGAAATAGAAAAGACCTTATTAAATATGCTATTTTTTACACATTATTAAATTAGGTTCTTACCAAACCAGTGATGCCTTTTTTATAGAGAGAACAGATGTCTGATTAAAAAAAATAATTCAAATGTGGATGTTATTTTTCTTTTCAGGCTGTCTTGCTCTTCCCAAGTTGAATTTGCAGTTTTTAACTCTACATGATTACCTTCTAAGGAACTTTAATCTCTTCCGCTTGGAATCAACTTATGAAATTAGGCAGGATATCGAGGATAGTGTCAGCAGAATGAAGCCATGGTTAGTAAATTGGTTCTGCTTGCAATGAAGAGATGCGGCAGTGACTGTCTGGAAGCTCATTTATGTATTTAGAAATAATATACCTGGCTTGAAGGTGCCCTCCAAAATGAGATAGTTACTCTTGAGAAATTCTTTAATGTGAATCAGAATATATCAGAAGTGCTAAAGTATAAAATCTGGGTATTGGGGGAAGGAACTGGGGATAAGGGAAAAGAGGTAATTGTTTTGTGGGGTGAGGGAGTCTGTAAGGTCAGTGTCAGGAGTAAAGGGGAAAGGAGATGGGCTGTACGAGGGCAGGATAGTTGAAGTCCTTGAGACGCTACCATAAAGGAGTATTCGGCTACCCCGCCTGCTCTGTGGCTGTCACCACTAGCCTCAGCCAGCCTGTCTAAGGAACCTGGCAGGAGGTGAGGGGTGTTGCTGAGCATTTCACATTGGAAAGTCCTCCCCGGTCCTCTGTCCATCACTTGCTTTGAAGAGATTAAATCACCAGCATTTCCTTTTAGGGTTGGTTGAGTAGTTCTTGTTATATGAGAGACTCTTCTGCTTAAACTCAAATCCCCACCTGCTAGCTCATTCCTTTAGCTAATTCCTTTTGCTAAGAAAAGACTTTCATTCTAGTTTCTGTGGGCAGTTCTGCAATATATTTGTGAAGGTTAGTTTTGCTTTTTAGACATGACTGACTTTGGGTAAATACACTTGGTCACTATTTTATTCTAAGTATAAAATGATGGAAATAAGTCACATATCACAAGTGACTATAAACGAGTAAAATCTATAAATGAATATTTGTTACATTATAGTTACCCTGTGCATACATATACAATTATACCGTATTCTTTATGAAAAGCTTAACATATTTTGTTTTTGTTTTTTTGTTGTTGTTTTGTATTTTTCTGAAGCTGGAAACGGGGAGAGACAGACAGACTCCCGCATGCGCCCGACCGGGATCCACCCGGCACGCCCACCAGGGGCAACACTGCCCACCAGGGGGCAATGCTCTGCCCCTCCGGGGCGTCGCTCTGCGGCGACCAGAGCCACTCTAGCGCCCGGGGCAGAGGCCAAGGAGCCATCCCCAGCACCTGGGCCATCTTTGCTCCAATGGAGCCTTGGCTGCGGGAGGGGAAGAGAGAGACAGAGAGGAAGGGGGGGGGGGTGGAGAAGCAAATGGGCGCCTCTCCCATGTGCCCTGGCCGGGAATCGAACCCGGGTCCCCTGCACGCCAGGCCGACGCTCTACCGCTGAGCCAACCGGCCAGGGCCAAGCTTAACATATTTTGAATGTGAACTGATTCAGGTATCTTTCAGGCTTCTCCCCTTCCTAATTATAGAGAGCTACATGGACACTGTGATTATGATCTATTTTTTTCCTTTTATATTTTATTTCATACACAGTTCTATTTTTTAATTTTTTATTATGTGCATAGTTATTCTGGATGAGACTATAAAACACAACATAAAGTATTTTTTACTTAATAATCAGTTGAGTCAGTAGGCAGGCTAGCACTGTGACATTTGTATACCCGCTGGCTGGTGATCCCTGCCCACAGCTTTGCTGAAATTATTGCCCATTGTTTGGACTCGGGAATGCTTGATCAGAAGGCTTCCTTAGAATTTATGGTTACCTCGCATTTCCATGCTCAGATTCTGGACCTACTTTGACCATTTTGCAAAGTAGGGATTTATTAACTAGCAGTTTATCAAATAGAATTCACTTATATTTTACTTAAATGCCAAATAAAGCAGTAACACAGTCCTTATGGTCTCTTAATAAAGGAATTTTTTTCTTAACTTACATTTTCTGCTAGGGGGAAGAAAATGTCACTTTTTATAGTTAACTTGTGATACTAAATTTTTCTAATTTTATTCCTAATTGTCGATGATTGAAAACCTAAAAACAATGAGATCTCAAAAGGGGCTGGGCTTCTTTCTGTTCCCTGTATCCTGAAGGTAGCAGGTCGCAGAGGCAGTTTTCCTGGTTGCTCAGTTCTGATGATAATGTTTTCAGACGGGGACACTGCTGAGCAGGATAAGAGAGGGTGTTCTGATGAGGGGCTGAAATCTGCACTTCTCAGTGCTCCCTGGTGCAGGTGGACTTCATGGGGGAGAGGATCAGGGAAGGCTGATTAGTGCTCGCCGGGAGGTGGGAACAGGGATCACTGCAGTTGGCCGAGAGGAGTCTTTCTCAGTATGCTGGAAATGTTCTGAAATTGGATCGTGATGATGGATGCACCACTCTATAAATTAATAAAAATTATTGAATTGTACTTTACAGTGAATGAGTTCTATGGTATGTAAACTATACTGTAGTAAAGTTGTAAAAAATGAAGGCAGTGAAAGGCAGTTATTACAGAGGGTTTTTAGATATAAGGTAATGTCTTTTAAAAATTGTCCCAGTGTGAACCAAGTTGTTAGATTGCAAAATTTTTATTTTTAATTAGTTTTACTCTGGTATTATGAAGTTCTACAAATTTTTGTTAATGGCACAAAGCCTTTATTTAGATAAACCTTTGTGGTTTATCTTTGTAAGCATGTCATTTTTGGCAGTATTTCAACTTTTGGAGCATTGCTACAGTTTTTATATTACCGATTTTCCAAAATACTATCGAATGTAAAAATTACAGCACTACTTAGACTAATATAAGAAGAAAGAATGAGCGTTTGGATGTTAGTGGGTCTGTTTATTACAACCAGCTTGATTGTTTGTTCCCCAGTCCATGGTAGCAGTTTTTAAATGACTTAAGTATTATACCCTAAAGAGGGCATTTGCATAGATATTATCATTTGTTTGCTTGTTTTTAATTATTTTAATTTTAGCTTGTTCTAAAATGTTTTTGAAATACTTATAGTACATAAAATTAAACAGTTGAGACTATTTTGAGGAAGGGAAAAGAATAAGAATATAAAATAAAACTAAATGTGTTTTATTCTTTGACAAAATGGCTCAGCTTTTATATACATAGAGCTACTTTTTATCTGAGGATTTGGGGATGTTCCACTATTTTCCTTTCTTTTCTAAACCGTGTTTGCCTGTTTCATTCTGCCATATATGTGTGTGTGTGTGTGTATGTCTACACACACACACACACACACAGAGACTTAGATTTTTTTTCAAGTGTAGAAATAAGGGTTACTAATGTTAGGGCTTATATACTAGCTAGACATGTGTTCTTACTAGTTTTACTTATCCAGAAATTATATTCTGTTTGAGTAATCATCTGCTTCTTTGACTTCCAGGCAGTCTGAGTATGGCGGTGTAGTATTTGGTGGTTGGGCACGAATGGCTCAGCCTATTGTGGCTTTCACTGTGGTTGAAGTTGCCAAACCCAACATAGGTGAAAACTGGCCTACCCGAGTTCGTGCAGATGTTACCATCAATCTGAATGTCAGAGATCACATCAAAGATGAATGGGAAGGTAATTTTGCATTTCAACAAGTGATTACCTTTTACCTTTTTAGTTTATTATATAGACTTTCACTTAGAGAATTAGCAGAGCACTTTTACTGAATGTTACCTTTTTAAACTCTTTTAATTTTATCCTTACAATTTTATTTAAAGAATAGCAGTTTTCTTTATAACTATTAGTAAAAAATATCATGGATCGTATTAAGAATGATTAAATATTCTAAAACTTTAATAAAATCAAAATACATTTATATCAGAGTGTTTTGAAATTTTCAGTTGTTAGAGCTGAAAATGTTTTAAGTCTTGTTAGTGAGGTAATGTTTATGCATTTGTATGATCAATATAAAAAGTAAAGATATGGAAAATAAGGCTGCAAAATCAAAGTCAGATGAACTCAAAAGGAATTTTAGGGGGATCCAGCAAAACAGCTTAGAAATAAGTAATGATACTTAATTGCACCAAGTGAGGCAGTCAGAGAATCGGGAATCCTGCATACTCAAGGGTAAATAATGGCAGAGAAATTAAATTAAGGTTTTTTTTCTAGTTTTCATCAGGCCAGATTTGAGGGATAAGAGTTCCACAATTAGTTTATTTAGGGGCAGATGTATTCAGAGTTACTAAGTCAAATAGAATTAAAATGTCGATAACACCTGTGCCAGAAATGGCACATGAACTGGGTTTTGATTGGCACTTCTATATTTTCCTCCCAGCTGTCTATGAGAGAGAGCTCTTGCTGTCTTGTGAGAAATAGCAGCCTGCATTTTTATCTCCTTTCACCTTCTCGGCATGCCAGAAGGAAAGGGATAGTCTCTTAGTGGTTCAGTTTTCAGAAATTACTGTTCTTGATAGAGCTGTTTATAACCATAGGGACTATGTGATATATTTATCACATAATTCTGAAGGAACCAGAACAAAGTTGGTCAAATGTGTAACAAATGGCCACTGTAGTGGGTATAGTTTGTGACAGATTTTGTGACTCCAGTTTCCTTCAAAAGAGTTCCAAACTGAGTGTTATATATCTAGAATAATGTGTACCTTTATTATTTCTGGATGTTCAGAAAGGTGTTAAGTTGCTAGAGAAGAGCTTATATTTATTACCCTTCAGAGCTTAAGGAGGTATTATAATAAACAATAAACACCGTTTTACATAGTAGGTAATAAACCAAAATGATTTATTGACTACCCCTACATGTAATAGTAAAAATAAACTAAAAAAAAATTAAGACCTTTTACAAAATGTATAAGTGACAGATGGTACGTCTGCAGTATGGTGTTAAGTGCAGAAGATGTTGTATCCAAACTCCTCTCCATTATTCTGCAGGCTGCTATCAGAAGGACATCAGTCTTTTGGGGAGGGGGTGAGGGAGAGCTCTTTTTTTCTTTTAAACATTGACCTCTGGTAGAATAAAAAATAGATTGGTGAATTTTGATGGGCAGCGTAGTGAACAATAGGGTATTGTGTGAGAAACAATTTATATTTTGAGTAACGGTAGGAAGAAAAGTATTTTCTAGGAGGCTAGAGCCAAAATACAAGACCCAGTATTGATCGCATATAGAACAACCAAGTAGAAAATTGAGGCAACAATTTAGAGTGAGGTTCTGTAAACAGTAATGAATATTACCCTATAAAAACAGAACAGCTTTGAAGAATTTAAGCTAAATACTCTAATAGGGGTCGTCAAACTTTTTATAAAACTGCCCACTTTTGCAGTGCTGGTCAACCTAGTCCCTACTGCCCACTAGTGGGTGTTTCAGCTTTCATGGTGGGCAGTAGCCGAGCAACCAGACGGCGCCGCGATTGGCCCACCATGAAAGCTGGACCGCCCAGTAGTGGGCGGTAGGGACCAGGTTGACCAGCACTGCAAAAGTGTGCAGTTTTTATAAAAAGTTTGATCACCCCTGCAACATTCTTCTTGTTCCTCCAAGAATCTGTGAGGTTCAGGCCCTTATCTTTTCCATATCTCACTTAAAAGTAAGGAAACAGAATTAAGAAAATTGAAATTCAGATCTTGCTCCAAAAGGCACATTCACAGATGGAATGGATATAGAGGTTGAAAGGAGTGGTAGTTGGGTTCATTGTATTTTTAATGTGGATCTATAATGTCTCACACTAGAATGCTCTGCTTTAGGAGAGTAGAGGCACTCAACCCTCAGTGATACCAAAAAGTGACATTGATAGGGACAAATTACTTCTCACATCGCTTCTCGGCCTTTTGGCTAAGATCAAGTGTAGTAAATTACTTCTCAGGGAGGGCCCTTCCTTGGCTCTAAGACTTAGAAGTTTTAATGAATAGTTCAGATCAGAAGTCAAACAGGCAAAAAAAAAAAAAAGTCAAACAGGCAGTACAAGTCATAGTAGAACAGTTCCCCTTAGTTCCCATTGCTTCTCATGATTATTGCATAGAATTTGTGCAGAAATAAAGTTATTACTATACAGTGTGTCCGTAAAGTCATGGTGCACTTTTGACCGGTCACAGGAAAGATACAGAAGACGATAGAAATGTGAAATCTGCACCAAATAAAAGGAAAACTCTCCCAGTTTCATACCTATTCAGTGCAGTTCGATGTGGGCTCACGCACAGATTTTTTAGGGCTCCTTAGGTAGCTATCCCGTATAGCCTCTACAGACTCGTCACTGACTGATGGCCTACCAGAACGGGGTTTCTCCACCAAACTGCCGGTTTCCTTCAACTGCTTATCCCACTGAGTAATGTTATTCCTATGTGGTGGTGCTTTGTTATAAACGTGCCGATATTCACGTTGCACTTTGGTAACGGATTTGAATTTAGCGAGCCACAGAACACACTGAACTTTCCTCTCTACCGTCCACATCTCGACTAGCATGGCTGTGGGCTGCTCCGCTGTATACACGGTGTTACGTCATCATCTGTGCATGCGCACATGCTGCCACATCATCCTACAGAAACTGGGAGGAGGGTTTTTCTTTTATTTGGTGCAGATTTCACATTTCTATCGTCTTTTGTTGCTTTCCTGTGACTGGTCAAAAATGCACCATGACTTTACAGACACACTGTATATCAAGAGTTACTCATTTTAGCATGCTTGAACCCACTTCATATTGAAACAAACCAAAATGTTCCCAACATTCACATTGCTGATTTGGTTTAGTTGTGTATCTTGTTGCCAAGGTTATGAGTAAGCAGACTGTTTAAATTTGCATTTATGTCATATACTGGCTGACAAAATCAAATCAGAAAGGAAATAAGATTAAGTGGTATGACATTAAATATTGTACGATCTCATTTTATGTTCCTTGTCTTCCACTGTCTACTTTTAATAGAGCAGGGAATCCAGTTGAATTTATTACTCGGTCAGGTAACTGAGAAGACATAGACTTTGGCACAACTCTCTTATTTCTTGACATTCACTTATAAAAATTTTCAGTATTTGCCAACTAAAACTATATATATTTAGCCATCTTTTCAAGAAGGTATCTGTAAACAGTACTATTATGCCTTGATGAATTATTTTTGAGTTGACCTTTTTTGGTGAAATATCCTTAGATTGTTGTTGGGATGACGGATAGTTTAAACTGATGTAAGAAACCTGTTAAATATGATATAGATGGATTATATGCCAACCATATTTTTGGTTACCTATTAAGAGTGTTAAAAATAAGAATGAAGACAGTCATCCAATTTTGGAGCTGTAGTCTGACTTGGAGGACTTATTTAGTAATGTATTCATGGCATAAAAATTTCAAATTTTAATATAAAGAAGCTTTCATTTTAATTATTACTATCAAACATTGATTATCATAGGTTATAGGAAAGCCCATGATTATATTACAATGCAGATATAATCATTGACCACCTCTATTTTAAATGTTTATATATATAAGAGGATGAGAATTTGCTAACCAAAGACTAAAAACAATGACGTTCTGATAAGTGAAAATGTCTTATGTTTTACCAGGCCTACGTAAGCATGATGTATGCTTTTTAATTACTGTGCGCCCCACAAAACCGTATGGTACCAAATTTGACCGGAGGAGACCTTTTATTGAGCAGGTTGGCCTGGTTTATGTCAGAGGCTGTGAAATCCAGGGCATGCTCGATGACAAAGGACGTGTCATTGAGGACGGTATGGTGATCTGTGTTTTTGAAAGAGTGTGTACATAATGATAAATTCCTTTGCCTTTTTTACCTTTTTGCATTTTGGGTGATATTTTTAGTTGTCTTATATACTAAACTCAAAGGGTTATATATAAAATATGTGTAGAAAACCTACCACCCAGTTTTAGAAATAAATAATACAGTTTCTGAACCTTGTATGTTAGATAATGGAAAGGATAGGATCTTTTGATATTATCTTTATTTAAAACGTCCTTTTATAATACAATACTTTACAATATTGCTTTTATCGATATATAACCTCTAAAAACCTCATTATAGTTGTTCAATGATATATTTGTCCAATTTTTTTTTAAGTTTTATGGATTTGATTCATTGTAAGAGTGGTTCTCAATTGGGAATAGCACTACCTTGAAATTTGAAATGTGTGCTGGTATTTACATTGTCAAATGACAGGGGTAAGGGTAGCGGATGGTGAGCTATTGGTGCTTGCTTGTTGGGTTCCAGGGGTGCTAAGCATGTAAGCAGAACTATCTTATAGAAGGAATTACCCTGCTTGGGATGCCAGCATCACCCCATTTAGAAACATTACCTTACAGGGTTAGTCAGCTCTTTGAGTTCTTAGGCTTTTCACTGATTGGCTTTGTAATTCATATGTTGTCTTGACGTTTTTGGTAATACTGTTAAATTGTAATTGCATCCAGGTCCAGTGATTATTTTATAATTTGTTTACCAAACTTCTCATAGAACTTGAGAACTTGAGTTCTTGAGTTAGCTTCTATTATCTGTGATTTCAAGATTGTACTATTGTTAAAGGGCTGATAATTAAGCTACTTTTATCACTATAATAAAAGAAAAATAGGAGAAGGGAATGGAGGATAGTTGGAATAAACATAAAGCCACATACTAGGGCCAGAGTTGGAGGTCTAAGACAAAAAGAATAAACCTCTGAGCTTTTAGCCGTTAGTGAATGGAATCTCCTTTCATACCAGTGACACAGCAAGGTATGGAATGTGGAAGATGTAAAGGGTGCTCATCTAAGTACCTACTATGTGTAGGCAGTAGTAGGAGCTGCGAGTGACTGACAAGGGGAAGGTCTTCTAGGGCTCCGATTGTAGCTGAGGTCATATACAAAGAATTGCAGTTCCTGGCATTGCATCATACCCATTACAGACCATTCTGGGAAGAAGTAGTAAGGATTTAGAGAAAGGAGAAAATATTTTCAGCTTTTGGGAATTTGAAATGGATGTGTGGAAAGCATTGCAGTCAGGGGAACTGGCTGGAGTTAAGTCTGGAGAGTATTCTCATCATTTCTAGAAAAGGAGTACTGCTAGCTTACTTTGATATTTGAAAAGTGTATATTTCATTTAACAAACCTTTTCAAAATGTTCAGGACCTGAACCCAGACCCAATCTTAGAGGAGAGTCAAGGACATTTAGAGTGTTTATGGATCCAAACCAGTATCAACAAGATATGACCAATACTATACAGAATGGAGCAGAAGATGTGTATGAAACTTTCAATATAATAATGAGGAGAAAACCAAAGGAAAACAACTTTAAGGTAATTTGTGGGCTATATAACTTAAAATACTATATAATTTGAAAAACTTTTAAGACAAATACATAGATACTAGGTTTAAGTGAAGTGTTAGGAAACTAAAGATCACTGCTTTTTTGGTTCTAAACAGTTCTCTTAGATTAAATATTAAAACTTAAAGAAATTTATCTGCTAAATCTAATTTTGCCTTTTGATAAATTTAGAAACTTAAAATATGTATTAATTGATGTGTTATTTTAAACTTTAGCCTCCTTACTTGCTTCTTGTGTATTGGATACTGTTTGTGCCCAGTATGAAGTGAAGAAAATTGCTTGTTGTTTGTGTACTGGGACTTCTTGTATGAATCAAAATCAGGTGTGCTTCCAAATCACTATGAATACTGATTTGCAACCATAGGGCTTTGAATTACTCTCTGATATAATGTATTCATACTTCACTCATTTGAGGGAAAAGGAAGGTTTAGGGGGGCTAATGAGTTTTACTTTTATAATAACTTTATGTGGAGAGGAGTTTTAATAAAGGAAGATTCTTAAAATTATTACTTGAAAAATCTTGAAACTAGATCATAAAACTTAAACTTTGAGCAGTTTTAGCATTTGGTAACACTAGCTCTTGCTCAAGTGCCTTTCTTTTCTATCTCCACCAAACAGTGCTTAAACATTATCACTTGATTATCCCTTTTACTCATTGGGGTCTTTTTTGTTTGTTTGTTTGCTTGTTTTTTTGTTTTTTAAGTGAGATGGGGAGATGGTGAGACAGACTCCCACATGTGCCCCTCCCTAGATCCACCAGGCAACCCCTGTCTAGGGCAGATGCTCTAATCAATCGAGCTATTTTTAGTGCCTGAGGCTACTGAGCTCAGACCAGTGGAGCTATCCTCAGCACCCGGGGTGATGCTAGAACCAGTTGAGCCACTGGCTACCAGAGAGGAAAGGAGAGAGAAGTGGGAGAGGGAGGTGGAGAGAAGTAGACGGTCACTTCTCTTGTATGCACTGACTGGGAATCGAACCTAGGATGTCCACATGCTGGGCTGATGCTCTATCCACTGAGCAAACTGGCTAGGGCCCACTGTTTTGATTAAAAAAGAAAACCTCGCATACAGAGGGATTTATTTCCCATTTCACCCTGTTGTTGAAGACAAAAGAGTAGTAGCCCTTGATTTCTGTGTTTCCACATTCTACATTCAGTTCCTCAATCCTCCACTGATGCCATGCCTAAGACCCCTCATCTCTCCCATTCCTGCTGCCAGGGTTGACTGCGCTCCTCTTAGCCTGTTCTCCATGTAGTGACTGGACGTCAGCTATACCGGATACCCCTGTTCAACACTCAAATGGTTTCTTATCACAGTAGAAAGTTGTTACCATAATTCGAGAGGCCTCTTCATTGCCTGTTTTCTGACTTCCTCTCCAACATGTTTTTCTAACACTTTCCCCTTAATTACTCCATGCTAGTCACTGACCTTTTTGCTATTCTTTAACCATCTAAGCCTTTGTACATGGTTTGTTCCCTTAATTTATATAGGCAACTTTTAAATTTTACCTCCTAAGGCAACCTTACCTAAAGGAACATCTCCCTTTCTCATCATTCTTTATCCAGTTATCTTTATGTTCTTTTACAGCCTTTGTTATACCTGATGATTATGTATTATTTATCTGACTTTAGAATGGCTGTACATTGTTGTTCCCAGTGGGAGGATTCAGCCGGTTTGCGCCGGTTCGGCTAACCATTGTTAAAATGGCACTTGTAATCAGGGTTCTCTCTAAGGCGGGGTTTTTCAAAGATGGACATATATGTTCAGAGAAGAGATGTCACCTGTTTGTAATCTATCAAACACAATTACCATTAGTCTAATTGGCCTCTGAAGGAATGGGGTCCTACTTCTACAGTGAAAATATAGTTAAGGATAAATCATAGAGCCAAAGATGCTGGGATAAAAGTGAAGAAAATTGCAATTGAGGACGCCAGGCAAGAAGCAGTATGGAAATAGTTTAAAGAACAGTTTTATTGTTTTTTATCAGGTATTATTTAATATTTTAAAATTCTTATAACATAATCTAGTTTTATGTGCCTCTTTCATTGTTCTTATTTAAGTATTAAATGCATGAAATAATAAACTACCTTTCGGTTTATCTTTTTTTTTACACTTTAACCGTCATTAGGGCAGAGAACCGGTAGTTAAATGATTTGAATCCCACCACTGGTCATTTCTCTGACATTGGAATGGAAGTTTATGAGGGCTGGTCTCTGTTGTGTCTGTATCTGTCTTGTTTTTCTCAGTAATGATTGAACTTCAGTTTATTTACAAAAATGAAAAGTTTCTTATATTTATTCCTATGACCATTTTTTAATACCTACTATGTGTCTGGTATTGTGTTAAGTTATATGGAACTAATAAAGATGAGTAAGACATAGCTTATACCTTTAGGGAGCTTAGACCACTAATAAGGGAAGTTAGAAATATAGACAGATAGCTATCATGAGAGCTTACAAGGTGCCAAAAGCCATTAGAAGGAAAATAAAAAGTGTCCCAAAAGTTCGAAGAGGCATTCAGGTTCTGGTCCAAGAAAAAGGAGGAATGGCTAACTTGCCTGCGTTTGGGAAAGGAGGAGTGCTCCTTTGGTATCCGGCGTTTCATTCTATACCCAGGCAGCATCCCTCATTGATTTCCTCTCCTTTCTGATTGTACAGCCTGTCATAGTCTGGGTTCTTCACTGCTCTCCTGAATAGTTGCACAAAATAGCCTCTGTCTCTACCCCTACTGGCCTCATGGTCTGTCACCAGTCACCTGTTCTTCATACGCTTCCACTGATCATTCCACTCTGCTTCTCAACACATTTCTGTGACTTAACATTAATGACGACATCAATCAAAGCTTTTTCACAAATCCTTTACTTGAACTAAATTGAAATGCTACTTTTCCTCCATGAAAACTTTTCTAATGTCCAAAGTCTCCCCTACATCTGTTTACCTGTCACCCACCTCAAGATGTGTTTCTGTGGTATTTCATAGTATTTTTTACTCTTTGTCACATTCTGCAGCTTTGTATCATTGTTAAGGTCATATTTTATCTCTCTGCTAGAATCATAATTACCTTAGAGAGTAGATCCTTCATCTTATTCATCATGTGAACATATTTATCTATCCATCCATCCATCCATTTTCTCATCCCTAATTTGAACTGACCCACATCCCTGCTCTCATGGAAATTATGTTCTAGTGCTGATTAGACAAATGGTAAGTAACCAAGCACATGAATAAGAGTATTGCAAGTGGCTCTAAGTACAAGAAAATAAAACAAGGCAGTGTGGTAAGAGTGTGATTGACACACACTATCCAGTTACTTTGTTATCCTGATGGATTATATAGCATTTATGATATAAAAATGGCTGGTTTGGTTATTTCAGTCTTTGAAATTAGCAGCCCAGCCTTCTGATTTACTTATGTGGGATAGCTCACTTTGTTGAAATAATTATTGGAAAGTCTAAGAATAATTGCCTTGGCTTTTAGTAATTACTTTGAACAATGTATATATTAACTACTGTAATGACCTTTTATTATAGTCTTGATTCTTCATCCTGAAATTTTATTTTTATCCTCACTATTTTTTATTCTTTATTTGTAACTGCTAATTTTACTATTTCTAAATTATAATGCGTTTCACACTTGAGACATATATTAATGTGCTTCTGGTGGTGTGTGTTGTTAGCATTGAGGAGCTATAGACTATATAAAGGGTAAGTAACTTCAGTAGTTTCTAAGAGGAAGCATTTTCTTTAAGGGTTTATTCTATAGTATTTTCTTGCTGTTGTGTAGACCTGATTGGATTTTCATCCTCTCCAACATAAGTCAAGTAGTCAACTCATTTGACATTCTGTCTAAATGGACTCCTAACGGATAAACTGTTCTTGCTAAGTTTGGTCTTTTGTTTAACTCAGTGTATGGTATCAGCTGAAAATATAGCTGTTGATTCAGTCTAGCCAAGCACCTGTCAACAAAAAATAGCTTCTTGCCCTGAAACACTCGGGAACTCTGGATTAGTGCAGCCAGCTCTGCATTCCATTAAGTGTGCACATTTGAGATGTCTTCCTGACACAGTCCTTTGCTGTGCTTTTGTTCACAGGCTGTGCTGGAGACCATTCGGAACCTGATGAACACAGACTGTGTGGTACCTGCCTGGCTACACGACATCATTTTAGGCTATGGGGACCCAAGTAGTGCACATTATTCAAAAATGCCTAATCAGATTGCCACCCTGGATTTCAATGATACGTTTCTCTCCATTGAGCATTTGAAAACCAGCTTTCCTGGTCACAATGTTAAAGTAACTGTGGACGACCCAGCTCTACAGATACCCCCTTTCAGGTAAAGTCAGAACCGGATGTGCTCCTTCCAGGCTTCTTGTCAGTCTGACGTTGGCCACTGGGACTCAAAATTTTGAGCATTGTATCTGGATTTTGTTTGAGCAATCATTTATATAATCATAGAAGCATATAATTACTGTACTGTGATAAATTTATTTTATTTGACTCTATTTCTCATATTTTGTGTAGTAGTTGTGAGACTACAATAAAAGTAGGTATATGTCTTATAAGTGATCAGTAAATGCTTGTCTGTTGATTCAGTCTAGCCAAGCACTTGTCTGAAGAACACTATGTAAAGATATTTATAGCATCTGACTGAAGAAATATGTGTGCATTTTATGTTTAATCTGACACTTAGCCATGCGATTTTGAACTTTCTTTTATTTTTAAGAAAAAATTGTTTTTATAACCATGCTTGCTTTCACAAATTTTAAATATTTACACTATAGTAATATTTAATGTTCTAGGAGCTTTGGTTTTTAAATTTAAGTAGAAATAGAACAAAGTACCTAAAACACTGATTGGTGTTCCCTGAATTCCAGTATAAGGATTAGTGGCGAAGCACTCAGTGCACCTATGAGTGGTAGCAGAGCACTTTCTTAGTGGGAAATCAGAACACACAGTTTTAATTGCCTGTTAGATGTAAATATAATAATTCTACATATTAAAAACATTCATCCTTTTAACATCTAAACCTAGTCTTCCTTCATATTTTCCAAATCCTATTAATGGCAAAATCATTCTTCTAGTTACTTTGCCTTGAAATATCTGCATTACTTTTGAATATTTTTATTTCTTTAACTCCTGCTATGTCTTACAGATTCTGTCTTGAGGACACTTAATTTTCCATGTCATTCCTGACTACAGCCTCTCTAGGCCCTCAACACACTCAATCTCTGTGGTGGCCATGTCTTTCCTGCTTCTGTCTCACTTGAACTTCATACATGCTTTACTGCTGGAACCATTTATTCCCTAGCTAAAAATACTGCTTTTTTCTGTTGCTTATCAAAATAAGGGCTGACCTCTTAGCTTTTTTGTTTCATAACATTTTGGGGGGTATCATTCATCCTTTCAGAATGGTAAGAAAGACTCGGAAAGTGCACATAGGGAATTAATGTTTTAGTTTAATTTTAGGGTATTCATTGCTTTCCCAGGTATCTGTGGGGAGTTGCCTCCTGAGTTGTCCCTGACCCCAGGCTAAGAACGCCCACCTTAAAGCTTGATATTCCAAAGGAGTCATAACAAGGCTCCAGCCTTTCTCTGTAGCTGTATTTTCTCTACTGTGTCCCCAGTCCAACAAAACTGTCTGCCTGTCCTTGGCCCGCTGCTGTTATCTCTTTATTCATGGAGTGTCTTCCCTCCCATGTTTGTATGTCTGAATTCTTTGAAACTCATCTTAGATGCCACTGCTCCCATGAAGACTTTTTTAATGAAAAGGACAGTGTATAAAGCCCTTTGCATGTGACATAAGAGTATAAATTTCTTTTTTGATTATTTTTTTACTCAGATGCAATTTTTTAATCTGAAAGCTCTTAATACATTTTAGTGCTTTTAAAACTTTTTTTAAAAATTCATGTACAGTGAGTTCCTTTAGGACGGTCATAAACATTTCTTAGTGATTTGATTATTCTTTATACAATGTCATGCACAAACTAGGTGCTTGATAAATCATTGTTGATTGTAAATCTGAACAAAATTTTTGGTCTTGTAGGATAACTTTTCCAGTAAGAAGCGGAAAAGGGAAGAAACGGAAAGATTTAGATGGGGACGATGAAGACACGGAAGAAGCAAAGACCCTGATTGTTGAACCTCATGTTATTCCTAATCGGGGCCCTTATCCTTACAACCAACCCAAACGGTAATGGTACTACCCGTGCTAATTGTAATAATGAGTAGTTTGCTATTTCAATTGGATTTGTAATATTTTTTTTATTTTCTAATTCTTTTAAAATTCCTAGAAACTTCTGTTGCTTATACCCTCTTTCCTTCTATCTTCTATCAGTCGGCTAAATAGCTTAGACATTTTGGCCATACTGTAGTCGTATTTCAAAAAGGAAAATTTTTAGGTACCATGAGAAATAAATACTAGAGGGATAAGTTAACTTGTCGTAAATAATAAAGTGACATCTTTGGAATTAGATTGTGAACTAGAACTTGGACACACTCCACATGAGGTCTGAGATGGGCTGGGTGTATTGGAAAATAACTGGAGTCTTTCCACAGGTTTCAATTAGTTTAGTTTTTTGTGTGTGTGTTTTTTTTAGATTTATTTTTATTAAATCTAATGAGTGACTGGTTAATAGGATCATATAGGTTTCAGGTGTACATCTCTGTGGTCCATGAGTTGTATATTGCAGGTGTGGCCATCGTCCAAAAGCAAACCAGTTTCCACCACCATATATTAGGTTCCCTCTACTCCCCACCTTCCCAATCCCCTCTGTTTGGTAATCAACATAGTATTGTCTATGAATCTCATTTTTACATCCCACATATTAGTGAAATCATATAGTTCTTAGCTTTTTCTGACTGACATTTCACTTAGCATAATAGTCTCAAGATCTATCCATGTTGTCGCAAATAGTATTTCATCTTTTCCTGTAGCTGAGTAGTATTCCCTTGTATAATTGTACCACATCTTCTTTATCCGGTCGTCTATTGAAAGACATTTTGGTGTCTCCATATCCTGGCCACTGTGAATAATGCTGCAATGAACATGGGGTGCATATGTCTTTGCGAACAGATGTTTTCAAGTTTTGGGGGTAGATGCCCAGTAGAGGGATTGCTGGGTAATATGGTAATTCTATTCTTAATTTTTTGAGGAACCACCATACCAGTTTCTTTGGTCTACGGAAGTGCAAGAGTGAAGTGTCATTCAGAAGAGATTATTGGTTCAGTCCTGTAAGATAAAAAAGTTCTAGAGATCAGCTGTACAACATTGTGCTTATAGTTAACAATACTGTACTGTACATTTAAATTTTGTTAAGAGGGTAGGTCATGTTATATAATTTTACCACACGTACACACGAGCACACGCGCGCGCACACACACACACACATATAAAGGGTCGGTGTGAAGAGCTAGAAGAGATTGGGAGAACAGGGACAAATGCTGAGCAGATGTTTAGAGCTGGTCATTGTCTAAACTTTTACTCTCATTCATCTGTATTGTCAACCAACTTTTTATCTACTCTTATTTTCAGTAATACAATCCAGTTCACGCATACACAAATAGAGGCCATCCGTGCTGGAATGCAACCTGGGCTAACTATGGTAAGCGCATTACTGTTACACATGTTTTTACATGGATTCAGACTAGAAATACATCAGATTGTTAGTGTATGTGTTCTATTTGAAGCGCACTAAAGGCCACCTGAATTTAAGTGTCTTTAAGTGCTTGTGGAACCTGATGCATGTGGAGGTCTTTCTACTCATGTCAGTGTTCCTTGGTGAAGGTTTATTAGAACATGGCTGTGCCATTTGTCTAGGTATTGCCTGTGGCCGCTTTTCTGCTACATCAGCAGAGTTTAAACACTTGTAGAAGAGATGGTGTGGGCCACAAAGCCTGTAAAATGTTTGCTTGACTCTTTACAAAATGTCTGCTGACAACGGATTTAGATGTGTGTTTAAATTCCAGACTTTTAGAGATTGTCCTATTAACTTCAAGTTACTGGTATCTGTTCTAAGTTCATTATCAGAGAACATACTTTATATGATTTCAACTTTTGGGTTTTTTTTTTAAGTTAATCTTTGTTTTTTGGTCCAATATATGATCTCTCTTGGTAAATATTTCATGTGTACTTGAAAAGAATGTGTATTCTGATGTTTTGGGGTGGAGGAGTGTCCCATATTTGTCAGTTACTGTAGATTCGTCCTGTATTCAGCACTTCTCTGTCCTTGCTGGTTCCCATCTATTTCTGTTGATTACTGAAGGAGCAGGACTGAAGTCTCCAATTATAATTATGTTTTTGTCTGCTTCTCCTTTAAGTTCTTTTGATTTTACTTTAGAAATTTTAAAGCTTTATGATATGTGTATACACATTCAGGGTGGTTATGTTTTCTTGGTGAATTGATGCTTTTATCATTATGTAATATCTCTCTTCATCACTGGTAATTTCCTGTATTGTAAAGTCTTATTTTGATAATAATATAGCCACTACAGCTTTCTTTTGAATAGTGTTTACATGACATATCTTTCTCCACTTTTTTTTATTTCTAACCTTCCTATGACATTTGAAGTGAGTTTCTTGTAGACAGCATGTAATTGAGGCATGGTACTTCATCCATTCTAAGTCTCCGTCTTTTAATTGGTATGTTTAGACCCCATGTAATGTACTTACTGATGTGTTTGGCTTTTGATCTACCATTGTATTATTTATGTTTGTTCCCTTTGTTTTGTGTTCCTGTTTTCCCTTTCCTGTCTTCTAGTGAGTTATTTAGATAAATTTTAGTTCCACTTTTTTAATTGATCTATTTTGCTCTTTTTATATAACTCGTATAATTTTTCTTAATGGCTGCTCTAAAGAATTACAGTACAGTATACATACTTAACTTTTCACAGTCTACTTAAGAATCAGTATTTTGTCTCTTAAGTTGAATGGAAGATCCTCACCTCCATATATGTCCCTTTACCTTCTTCTTTTATGTTGTAAATATCATATCTATGACATATTAATACATTGGAAATGCCATCAGGCGGTGGCACAATTTTTGTTTGCAAACATTAAACATTTTAAAGAACTCCAGAAAGAGCAATCATCTTCTATTATATTTAACGTTAGCCCTTTATCTCAAGTTTCCTCTAGTGTTATTTCCTTTCTGTCTGAGGGCTTTCTTTTACTACTCTGAATATCAGGCTGGCCAGCAATGAATTATCTCTGGTTTCTTCATGTGAGAATGTCTGTAATTCATGTTCATTCTTTTTTTTTTTTTTTTTTTTTTTTTGTATTTTTCTGAAGCTGGAAACGGAGAGAGACAGCCAGACAGACTCCCGCATGCGCCCGACCGGGATCCACCCGGCATGCCCACCAGAGGCGACGCTGTGCCCACCAGGGGGCGATGCTCTGCCGAGACCAGAGCCACTCTAGCGCCTGGGGCAGAGGCCAAGGAGCCATCCCCAGCGCCCGGGCCATCTTTGCTCCAATGGAGCCTTGGCTGCGGGAGGGGAAGAGAGAGACAGAGAGGAAGGAGGGGGTGGTGGAGAAGCAAATGGGCGCTTCTCCTATGTGTCCTGGCCGGGAATCGAACCCGGGTCCCCCGCATACCAGGCCGACGCTCTACTGCTGAGCCAACCGGCCAGGGCCTCATGTTCATTCTTTAAAGATCTTTTTACTGGTTGTATAATTCTGCTTTGACAGTTCTTCCTTTTCAGCACTTTAATAACATTATTCCACATCTTTCTGGCTTCTAGGAGTTTTATAATCAGAAATACAGTTATTTGAAATATTATTTTTCTATGTAATGTATCATTTTTGCCTGGGTTGATATTAATATTTTTTCTTTGTCTTTAGTTTTTAAACATTACAGTTTATCTAGGTATAGACATTTTGGGGATTATTCTGTTTGGGGTTCACTAAACTTGATTCTGTAGAATTATGTCTTAACAGATTTGGGGAAAATTCGGCCATTATTTCTTTAAGTACTTTTTCTATACTATATATTTCTTCCATTTTTACCTGGGGCTTTAGTATTACAGATTTTTGAGGCTGTCTCTGTTTATGATTGTTTTAATCCTTATTTTTTGCTTGTTGTTTAGGCTGGGTGATTTCTGTTGGTCTGTCTTGAAATTCACAGACTTTATCTTGTCCATTATGCTGTAGAACTCCTCCACTGGGTTTTTAGACATTTTGTCTTTCAGTTTTAGAATTTCCATTTTCTAACAATAAAATAATTTAGTAGTTTGCTTTGTGTTCATCTCCTTTTTAGGTTGTGGGCCCACCAGGTACTGGAAAAACAGATGTGGCAGTTCAAATCATATCCAATATATACCACAATTTTCCAGAGCAGAGGACTCTGATTGTTACTCATTCCAATCAGGTAAGAGAGAACGCACACATGTGCACATAATGCATGGAGTAGACCTGGGGAAGGTAAAGAAGGAGCAAGAATACAGGAAAGCACAGTGGAGATTTATGCTGCTATGATAACCTGGTCATAGGTGCATAATACCAGGATAAGCTAATGCGTATAGTGTTTGCCAGTGAGTGACTCTTTGATTATCACTAGTCATGACCAGATTGTATTGAAGAAAATATAAAAACAATCTTCTGTTTCTATTTGAGGGGGTCAAATTGTGGAAAAACCAAGAAGACTATTTAGATGTGTAGTACAATATTTGGATTAAATTAAATTAAATTGTCTTTCCCCCATTTTATGTGCTAAGCTAGAGCTTTTACTTTGAGATCAAAAGCATTAGTAGCATTTTTCTGCTAGTAGAACAAATATTTCTAAAAGACTAAGTCCAAACTGGTAATACTGAATTGAATTTTAAATCTTTGTGAAGTATGCATATGAATATCTTTATTACATGAAAGGACTATCATATTTTTCACTCCATAAGACATACTTTTTTCCGCCAAAAGTGGAGGGGGAAATTCCCGTGTGTCTTATGGAGCAAACAATATGGTATTTTATTAAATATTTTAACACATCATTTGGTTCAGAATATTCTTTTTCTTATTTTTCTCCTTAAAACCCTAGGTGAGTCTTTTTAAATTTTATTTATTTATTTGTATTTTTCTGAAGTTAGAAGCAGGGAGGCAGTCAGACTGACTCCCTCATGTGCCCAACCAGGACCCACCAGGCATGCCCACCAGGGGGCGATGCTCTGCCCATCTGGGGTGTTGCTCTGTTACTGCCGGAGCCATTCTAGCGCCTGAGGATGAAGCCATGGAGCCATCCTCAGTGCCCGTCCTCAGCGCCTGGGCCAACTTTGCTCCAGTGGAGCCTTGGCTGTGGGAGGGGAAGAGAGAGATAGGAAGAAGAGGAAGAAGGGTGGAGAAGCAGGTGGGCGCTTTTCCTGTGTGCCCTGGCTGAGAATTGAACCGGGGACTTCCACACGCTGGGCCCACTGAGCTAACAGGCTGAGCCCTAGGTGTGTCTTATGGTCAGGTGCGTCTTATGGAGCGAAAAATACGGTATTTTAGGCTGCAGGTTCAGGACAGTTGAAACAAACTCCTTTCTTATAAATAATGGCTGAAAATTTATCTTTGTGTCTACCTGTTTGATGTGATAGTTATTCTTAAGCTGTCACTATCATAGAAAGGAAGGAAAACAAGTTTAACATTTATTAGTTCTCATGTAAAATGTGGCAGGCAGCTCTCAATGTCCTGAAACATCTTATGAAACTTGCATTGTATTCTGAACCTCTGAAAGTACTTGTTTTCTCTGATTCCGTATTAATAATGGTGACTTTAGTTGACCAGTTCTGTAAAGAGTTGGTCTAGAAAGAGCCACTGGGATTTTTAGAATGCTAAATTGTTAATTTTCCTGGGTTTTCTTTATTTTTTTTATCAACTTTTAGTTGACAAGTTTTAAAATCAATAAATACTATTGTGTTCATTAACTTACTGTGTTTTTATATCTTTGAACTTTATAATAATGGAGGCATTTAGCACACTGCACATGTACTAAAATTGCACAGTGGAGAGGGTTGGTTGAGATTTTATCTTGGTAAAAGAACTGTATAAAGACTTATTTTTCTTTTATTTAGTAAAATTTAGTGTGTAATATTTTTTCATATTTGAAGATTCTTAGAGTGAATAAAGAATAATTCATGTATGTTTTAGGAAGTCTTGTCATAACTTGATAATGACTTTCTATGGTATCCTCTATTAATGATTGACTTGTGGCAGCACAATTATAGAGAAGATTATTTGCAAAAATAGCCAAAGGCTAATTTTTTCCTAGGGGCCTTTGTTAATTGAATATATTGGAGTAACATTGGTGAATAAAATCATACAGGTTTTAAGTGTACAACTCAGTAAAACAGCATCTGCCCAGAGCATCGTGCACGCACCACCCAAAGTTAACTCTCCTCCCCGCCCTGTTCATTCTCCCGTGACCACTCCCACCTCCCTCTCCTTTCTGAGTGCCTTTGTGACCCCTTAGTCATCAAATCATCTTTATTGATGTCTATCAAATGGTTGATCTTTCACAAATATTTTGTTTGCCAAATCTCAATTTGCATATATAACTCAAGCAATTTTCCAGCATCACTGTAATTCATGGTGAACTCTTGCATTTTCCCCTGAGATTGTACTGTAGGAGTATTTTTGTCCTCTAAATCCATGTGGTTCCTGCGTTTGGATAGGAAAACTTTGGATAGTGAATATGGTCTGATCTTTTGACCCACTGGTTTTGGCAGAAAAATATTAAGATTTGGGGTCATTTTTGGTAAATTTTGGTTATCTCTTCAGTTCCTGAGTTCCAAATGGTAGAATTTTGATTGCAAGGGATATCTGTATTTACATTATATAACCAGGATTTTGACAAGTTTGGATACTGACTTGATGAGCAGGATTAAACTGATGATAAATTAGAAGCGATGTTTAAGTGGGGACTGATTTTAATATTATTTTATTTATTTATTTATTTATTTATTTATTTATTTATTTAGTGTGAAGAGGGGAGGCAGAGACAGACTCCCATATATGCCCCGACCAGAATCCACCTGGCAAGCCCCCTACCAGGCAATCCTCTGCCCATCTGGGGCGTTGCTCTGTTGCACAGCAGCCAAGCTATACTTAGCTATACTTAGCGCCTGAGGTGGAAGCCACAGAGCCACCCTCAGCATATGGGGCCCACTTGCTCCAATTGAGGCATGACTGTAGGAGGGTAAGAGAGATAGATAAAGAAAAGGGAGAGGGGGAGAGGTGGAGAGGGTAAGAGAGATAGATAGAGAAAAGGGAGAGGGGGAGGAGTGGAGAAGCAGATGGGTGCTTCTCCTATGTGCCCTGACCAGGAATCAAACCTGGGACATCCACACACTGGGCTGCCGCTCTACCACTGAGCCAGCTGGCCAGGGCTGGGGACTAATTTTTAAATGACATCTTTGTCAGTATATCTTTCCATACTATGAAACTTTAAACTTTCTGGAAAAGCTTGTAACTCTAGATGTTTATATAATAAAAACTAGAATTTGAGGAAACCCTAAATAAGAATATTTCATAAGTAGAAAGAAGTGACTTCTGAATGGCTTTCATCAGAAGAGTTTGTGATGAGTGCTCATTGTTTAGAGATCTTTAGACTTTCAGTCTAAGGTTAGAAGGATGCACTTACCTTTTCACTCTGTGGCCTACTTGATGTGTTCTACCTACATGCTCACCGCCAGAGAGTCCTTCTCCAACCACAAAAACTTTTCAGTCTTCTGCAACTCATGGAAATGTTGAGCTAAATGAAACTTGATATGGTTATTATTTTAGTAATTGTTATTACTTGGAAGAAATAGAAACTGAGCCCAAAACCTTTCTTTTTTCATAGCTTTTAGAAGCAGGGATTTAGTAATTAGTGTTTATGATTTCAGTTATTCATTTGGCCATTATACACAGGCAGAAATGTCAGAATTCAGTAAAAATAATATTTTGTTCAAATTACAAATGGACTAATATGTTTCCTTTTGTGTTTGTTTTGATTCTTATCTGACTGTCAAAGCTTATTTTCTTCTCTAATTGTTAGTTGTTACTTTTAAAGGAATGCTGATTCTTTAAAACTCACCACCACCCTCCTTGTTTTATTCTCCAGGCCCTGAACCAGTTGTTTGAGAAAATCATGGCTTTAGACATTGATGAGCGCCACCTCCTACGTCTCGGTCATGGAGAAGAAGAGCTGGAGACAGAGAAAGATTTCAGCAGGTGAGCAAATGCGGGTGAGTTCTGAAATAGTATACAAAAGAATTTTTAACCCTCTTTTGTTTTTCTTGACTGAAGAAATATCTGGAGAGGAGAGCAATAAATAATCCAACTTAATTTTGAAAGGTTCTGAGGTAACCTACTTAGACTATATGTTGACCTAAAAGTCTAGGTGTGATCTTCCTCAGCTCCAGTTCTGTAAATTTATGCCATTTTTCTCCTCAAGCATACATCTATTTTAGTGAAGAGAGTTACTTTGTTCATCATGTTAAAATTCAGATTGCCATTTACTTTCTGTTTATTGAGTTAATTTTTAATGTTGTCAAATCCAAATTTTACAACTTACATGATTTTTTTCATGTTCATCGAGACATTTAATTTGCATATATTTTAGTCACCAATTAGAAAGTTGATTCATTTAATTAAATGCAATGGAAGCCTGACCAGGTGGTGGCTCAATGGATAGAGCATCGGCCTGGAACACAGAGGACCCAGGTTCGAAACCCCGAGTTCACAGGCTTGAGCGTGGAGTAATCCGGCTTGAGCACAGGGTTGTTGACAGAGCATGGGATCATAAATATGACCCCATGGTGGGTGGTTTGAGCTCAAGGTCGCTGGCTTGAGCCAGGGGCCGGTGACTCTGTTGTAGCCCCCTGATCAAGGCACAAATGAGAAAGCAATCAATGAACAACTAAGGTGCCACCACGAAGAATTTGATGTTTCTCATCTCTCTCCCTTCCTGTCTGTCTCTGTCTCTTTCTCTCTTGCAAAAAAAGGAAGGGAAGGGAAAGGAAGTGAGGAAGGGAGGGAGGGAGGGAAGGAGAAAGGGAAGAAAGGGCAATATAAGCCTTGGAGTTGTTATTATTTCAGGTACTTAATGCCAGTTTGGCTGGACTTTATGTTTAATATTGTGCATTCTAAAGTGATTAAAGTTTTTTACCATTCAGACTTCTTCTGCTGTTAGTATTTTGGTGTTTTTCTTCAAGCTTGCTTTATATTTCATTTATATTTAAATTCGTTTTTAAAGTATAGTTTTAGGCAGATGACATAATTAACAGCTGCACATATTTAATACAGCCTTTGGCTGTGAATGTGACCTTTGATTAAATTGATCACAGACATCAAAAGACAAAAAAGAGGGCTATATTATTATGTTGCATCTACATCGAGTTCTTGTATTACAGAGCTCACCAAACATTTGTTAGCTTCTAAAAGGTCCGAGGGCAAAGAACAACACACATTAAGTTATTTGCAGCTCTAGATTCTTAATTTTGGATCAGCTAGTGATACTTGTCTGAACCCTCCCTTGGATACCTATTTACTGGAGGGCTGGAGTCTAAAATCAAATAATTCAGAATTCAGTGAACATATAGGTGCTGATGGTACACTGACTGTTGTAATTTAGTCATGCTGTGGTGGAATTTATAGTTTTTATAGAATATTATAATACAACAGAAGTAGGATTTTAAAAATGATTTTAGGTACTAGAACGTTTCTAGGGGGAAGAAATACTTTTGCTTTCTGATACACAAACTAAACCAGGTCGTTCTATGTGTGCTAGATCGATTCAGTATATTCTTTTGTTTCCCTTTCTTTGTCTTAATTAAAAAGAAAAATTATGAATATTGTTTCACAATAAAAGTGATATCATTTTTCATGAAGAAAAAAATTTAAATCTAATGAGATAGTAGAGAGGCAGTGATCATCTGTAATTTCACTAATTCAAAACAAGTGTTTGATAGTCCTTTTAAAATAATCAGCTGTAATCACTGTTATTTATAATTTTGTACATTGCTTTTTTAATTAATAGAAATTTTTGAAGTATAGTTTTACAGAATAATTGAACAAATTGAATGTAGAGTTCCATTGGATATTGTTTTTTAAATTTAATATATGACAAGATTTTGGCATTTTATTACAGAATCTTTATAAGTGTCCCAGTTTGTTCTTATTACCAAAGTGTTTTTATAGGAAAAGTTTTAAACTATAGATAAGCAAACAGAAAAATACATATTACCTGATATAACGTTTATATCCTTCTAACTTGGAAAATTCTTACAAACATATACCATCTCTTACCTCTTTTTATTCTTGATCATTGTTGCTGCCTCAAAGGTTAATCTGAACTCTGGAGTATCTAGGAACATGACTTCTTCCTTTGTAGAATCTTTAAACACGAGCAGCACTTACACTATTTTAATCTTTCTTATTGTTAAAGAGGTATAGGGTGCACTGAGTTATAGTAGAGGGAGTATATATAGGCTTTTGAATCCAATTCTGGTTCCACTGCTTTTTTTTTTTTTTAACTATATATCTCTGGGCCAAGTACCGTCCAAATTTTACTTCTCTTACTCATTCAGCGAATGTTTATGAACCTACAAGGTTCAGGTGCCAAGCCATATGCTGTTATGACAGAAGGAAAAAAACACTTTTCTTTTTTTTTTTCTTTCTTTTTTTTTTTTTCATTAAGTCAGAGTCAGGGAGGCAGAGACAGACTCTCGCATGTGCCCCGACCTGGATTCACCCAGCAAACCCCCTGTCGGGTGACACTCTGCCCATCTGGGGCTACTGCTCCATTGGTCAGCAACTGAGCTGTTTTAGTGCCTGAAGTGAGGCCACTGAGCTATCCTCAG